>NW_027332428.1:0-58287 GCF_000442705.2 Elaeis guineensis
GATAGCCTTTCTTGAAATTTTTATATTGAATAATTTTAATATGGTGTCTAATACATAGATTGGGACAAACCAAACAACTTCTTTAGGCTATGTTGGTAGCTGGCAATCTATCCAGATTATCGATAATTTAACATGGGCCCACCATATTACTGCATTTGGTATATTTTTTAAGTGGCAATCTGGATTGCCTTAGCAGTCCATATTACCTCTTAGGAGGTAATCTGAATTACCTTGGAGAGAGATAGCTATCCAAATTATCACATATTTGATAATCTTACAATATTATTTTTGGATAAAAATACCCTCAAAAAATCCTATGATTTTCTTCCTCATGATGGGCAGTGGAAAGAGGAGGGGCCAAAACTGACGTCCTCCTCTACAAATCGAACTAACGATGGTCGAAAACCAGTCGATCGGTGGGCCACCATCGTAGCCCTTATCGAGGGGCTGCAAGGGTAGTGCGAGCGACTGACGGGCGGTGCAGGTGGCTAGGGGGCAGTATAAGGGGCCCAGGGGGTGGGGTGCGGGGGAACGGCATGGGTGAGGGTAGCGGTGCGAGTGGGTGAAGGCAATGATGGAAGCGACTGTGGAGGGCACTGGGTGCGGGTTCGTCGGGGGTTAGGGGATGGTGCAGGGGTGGCGCAGACGGTCGGGGGCCGAGGGCAGTGCTGGAGGTGCAACTACCAAGGGGCTAGGGGCAGAGCAGTCGGGGGTTAGGGAGCATTATGGTGTGCGAGGGAAGAAGAAGGAAGGAAAAAATTAAAAAATTAAAAAATAATATATTATATATATATATATATATATATATTATAATATATAATATATTTTTATTCTTTTATTCTGAAAATTTAAAAATTTTATGCATGGGATGTGATTTTTAATAAATTTGATTTAAGGATATTTTAAAAATTTAATGTTACATTACCAGTAATCTGATTGTCATACCAAACTTATCAATCAAGATTTTCAGTAATTTTACTGCAACATTACCTGCATGTACCAAATACAGTAATCAACATTACTGACAATCTATCCAGATTGCAGATAATCTAGATTACCAGATAATTCAAATTAAGATTGCCTGACAATGCACCAAATGCAACCTTAAATCTATTTCTATAGATCTACATCCCTAAGATGTAGAATGCTTCTTCCCAATTTTTCATGGAAAATTATGATGACAGCCATACTTTTATTCCCTATAATGTAGGGATGTCATTTTTTATTAAGAGAATGTTATCCACATACAACATAAGAAATATAATTACAGAACTATTAACTCATTTATAAATGTAAGATTCTTCTCTGTTCTTAATGAAGCCATACGTTCTGATCGTCTTACCAAAATGCATATTCTAACTTTGAGATACTTGCTTTAATCCATAATGGATCTCTGAAGCTTGCATACCGTAGATTTATTTGTGGATGTGAACCTTCAGGTGGTATCATATATACCTCTTCTTCTAGTTCTCCATTTAGAAAAATAATTTTGACATCCATTTATCAGATCTCATAATCCTGGTTTGCCGCTATTACAAGTATAATTCGAATGGACTTGAGCATTGCACAGGAGAAAATACTCTTCATAGTTAATACCATAACATTGATGATATCTCTGGCAACCAAACGGACTTTATAAGTCTCCACCTTTCCGTCTGTAGCTTTTTTTCTTTTAAAAATCTACTTACACCCTATAAGTTTTATCCCTTCAAGTAGATCAACAAATGTCCATACATCATTGATCTTCATGGACTCCATTTTGGACTTCATAGCTTCAAGCCACTGATCAAAGTCAGATCTCTATATGACATCTATATAGATGATCGGATCCTCATTATTTTCATCAAGTTCAACAGGATCACCATTTCAAACCAAAAAAACTGTAGTATCTATCGACTGATGTGGTACTCTATCGGATCTCCTCAATGATGGATGTACAACAGGCTCAGGATTTGATCCAATCAAATCTAACTCTATAGGTTCACTTATTTGTGTCGGTTCTTTTACCTGTCGAACTTCATCAAGTTCAATCTTAGCGACATTAGTTTCTTCCCCAAGAAACTCCTTTTCTAAAAAAAATAGTCCTATGACTGACAAACACCTTTTATTCTTCAATAAGATAGAAGTAATACCCCTTAATTTCTTTTAGATATCTAATAAATAAATATTTATCAGATCAAGATCTGAGTTTATCTGTTTTCCAAAGTTTAACATAAACTGGACACCTCCAAACACTAAGGTGTGAGAGTACTGGCTTACATCCTATCCATATCTCATATGGTATTTTACTTATAGACTTACTCAAAATTTTATTAAATATATAACAAACTGACTCCAGAGCAATCCCCAAAAAGAGATCGACAGACTTGTAAAGCCCATCATGGATCAAACCATATCTAACAAAGTTTGATTCCTCCTTTCTGACATCCTATTATGTTGTGGTGTCCCAAAAGGGGTCCGTTGAGAGAGAATTTCATTCTCTTCTAGATATGTCAGAAACTCACTAGTGAGGTATTCATCTCTTCGATCAAATCGAAGAATATTAATATTCTTTCTAGTTTATTTTTCAACCTCATTATAGAATCATTTGAATATTTCAAATGATTCATATTTATATTTTAAGATAGACGTACCCATACCTAGATAGGTCATCAGTAAACGTAATGAAATAATAATATCCATCTCTGACACTTATGTTCATGGATCCATGTACATCAGTATGTACTAGACTTAGAACTTCACAAGCTCGTTCACCTTTTCTAGTAAAAGGTGACTTGGTCATTTTTTCAAGAAAATAAGACTTATAGATTGGCAATGATTCACAACCATCGACTTTGAGGATTCTCTCTTTAATTAACTTGTTTATCCTCTTCTTGTTAATATGACCTAGCCTACAATGCCAAAAGTAGGCTTCCAAGATATTATCTACTCTAGGGTATTTATTCGATATGTACATTACGCTAACAGGCTGCGATAAAGTATAAATATCATTATTCATTTATCCACATATCACAGCAACACCATTCACAATAATATCATAATGATTATTCTTTATTGAAAATTCATAACCGTTCATGGTCAAAGGCCTATAGAAATTATATTCAATAAAAAACTAGGACAAAAGTGATAATCACTCAAAATGATAACTTTTAAATTGAAAACAAGCTTGATAATTCCTAAAACTAGAACTGGAATAGATCTTTCATCTCCAACATTCAAGAATCTCTCACCGTCTGCAAAGCTCCTACTGATCTGAAATTCCTTCAACAAATTATAATTATTAATAGGACTACCAATATCTAATATCTACATCACAATATCACAAATAGAGAAGTTACAAGGTGTTATCATATAATTATCTTGAGCAGCAACTGCTTGCTTTTTTATCTTATTCAGCCTATTTGGATCAAGGAAAGCTATGTATTGAGGACAATTCTTTTTTTAGTGATCCAGCTTCTTATAATAAAAGTACTCTGCCTGACTCTGATCAAACGTAGACTTTTTGATCTGACCATGCTTAGACACCTCAACACTCTGCACCTTCTTGTTATTTTTCTTTTTCTTCCCTTTCTTGAAGGGAGGTACCCTGCCAAAGACCCACCAACCACATTCACCATCTCCTTATGGATCTGGTGATCCTTCTCAAAAGGTTGCAGTAATCTCAGTAAACTGTGGTAGTTAACTGCAGGCTTAGTCATTCTACAATGACTAAGAAAGGAGAGGTAGGACTTGAGCAGTGAGTTCAGAATCACATGTTTTCCAAGCTACTCATGCAAGAAAAATCCGAGTTTGCTCAGGCGCTCGATCTGTTCAAACATGTATAGTACATGATCGATGATCGATGCCTCCTCTCTCATTCAAGCATTGAAGACGGCATAACTGATCTTGCACCTCTCAATGTCATCAGGAGTGCTGAAGGACTCATTTAATACTTTAAGCATGTTCTCCAACTGAGCATCCTCAAACTTGCAACTGAACTCATCATTCATCACCACCTGCATGATGCAACATATTGTGGTTCGATCATTGAGTCACTTCTGATAAGTGTCACGGACAGCACCATAAACCTTCGAAGCGGACTCCTCAGGTATTGAATCTGTGAGATTATACAAGATCCACTCGTGTTGCAGGATGACCTTTATTTTTTTATACCAGCTATCGAAATTAGATCCCATCAACTTATCACTATCCAACAGTGATCGGAGTGACAAGATACTAGCCATAACTACATTAAAAAAAAAATCATAAGACCTATTAATATATGAATTATTAAAACTTAAAAATTTAGACTTTAGTCTGAAAGTTCTTTCATTTTTTATACGAATTGATATCCTCTACCTCTAATTCGAGGAATTACTTTAATCCCTTAGGAGGTACTAGAATCTACACAGACTGCAAACGGACCCGAGTGTGGCTCAGCCAACTCATATGCATCTATAGGTAGGTTCTTAATCAATTATTTATCTAAATAATTTTTAGTAATTGATTTTGCCCCAGACTTCACTTCAGCAAGCGTGTGGTGCATTCACTGAAAATTTTAATTAGGTCCAACCATTACCATGACCATGCTCAACATATCTAACTAAAGAATAATTAGGTCTGAGTGTGGCTCGACCAACCTAACCACCCATCAGAGAGATATAACTGAGTTAACATATAATGAATGATAATTTCAATAGCAGATAAGCACCAGACGTACGGCGTCTCCAATAATTATTAAACTATTGGACCGACTATCATCCACCTTAATAGGAGGCTATGATCTAGTTATCTCCATAGCTATTTTATTTTCAGGATCTAGAAATTTAGAGAATTTATTTACATATTTATAAAAATAAGAGAAGAGATTGGCCAGCTAATCATAATCCTCCCATTGGCTTCACAAAGCCATCAAGAAAGACTAAAGGCAAGCCAGTCCATAAATACCTAAATCAGTCAAAATTAATTTATCTAGCTAGCATGGATCAACCCGAATCATTAAGTGACCTAACCAAAATTAAATCGACCACATTGGCCAGATAAGTGGAGATCGACAGGAGGGTCCTTGTTTCTTTTCTTAGTTAAACACCAACGTAGTTGGCCAGAAAAGATAGAATCTCAATTAAAAATCCCATTCAATTGCTTTCCTTGGACACTAATCAGTTTATCTATTTCGATTTAATCAGCCTATAGACATGGGTTCAATCACTAAACTAACAATCAAGTCTATTTGATCTAATCAAAGATATAGACTTAACTAACTATAACTATTGTATTTGATCTAGAGTATTCTTGACCTAATCTAAATCAACATTTGGTTAGATTTGATCAACTACTCAATTTAGTTCATTAACTCTTTGATTCTAACCCTAGGTCTAATCCAGTTAAGAGAATTTGATTCAAGCTAACCCATAGCCTCATATTTTATGCAATGTTATTAGATCTTTAAATTCATAATTTTAAATCTAAATAATTCAATCCTTAATTTTTAATTAAGTGTAGAATTAACATGGGTTTAGGTTAGGTTTTGAAATCATTTCACATGTAAATACCTTTGCATCAAATTTTATGCATAAATACTTGGTTCTGAAATTTGAGTTGGCTCACCTCTGGACTGAGTCAACTCATCACAGTAGATCAACTAAGTTCTGAGATATAGTCAACTCACTAAGATGAACAGTAACATTCATTTTCTAGCGATACAACTGAGTCGGCTCAGCAAGAGATTGAACTGACTAACCAAGGTATTGAGTCGACTCAAAATAAAACTAAGTTAACTCAGCAGGCAATATAGCAACACATTACAGAATTTTCAAAACATATATTTTTGCATAACTAGCAATAAAATCAATCATATATCATTTTCAGATCTAATCTAAACTTATTTATGATTCTAAATTTTACTTTTCATAATTAAAATAATTTTATTCATAATGATTAGGTATTACTTCTTTTCGCACAATGTATCACATACAACAGATCCTAGGATTTTCGGATCTAGGGTTTTGCATAAAAGTAAGTTGTCTTCCTTTCATAGTTCTTCTTCATGAAACATCATAGTAGCCCCTCTATACGTCATAGGAGATCTCATAAAATGAGAAGAGGGGGTCTTTAAATCCTACTTGCTCTTATAACCAAATGGTCTGGTGATGCACAATCCGAGTACTAAGCTACTGAGACATCTAATCTAATATATCAAACATGTAACTGATCAATATCAGATCTGAGCATAAAAACTATTTAGATCTAATCTAAATAATTAGAAATCAGATCTATATATGCATATATATTTATGTCATATCGAATCTAGCCTCTGATACCAATTGATGGAAACATAGGCAGTTTCATGCATGTATTTTTAATTTTTTTAGTGGAAGCAAACTAAATTAAATATTTTAATCTACTATGCATGCATTAGATCAGATCTAAAAACTATCTACTAAGGATCACATGACATGAATAATATGCATAATCTGATTTCTAAGCACTATTGATATCAATATGGGATAGTAGATCATATCTATGATAAACTAGATCATATCTATTTTAAGATCAGATCTCATACCAGAGCATGGATAGTTGATCACTATAATTGTCAACCATAGTAATGGATTATTTCTGATGCTGAGCAGCTGCACAGAGCATCCGACCTCTACAAGATGTCCATACGAAGTCCTGGTGCTGATCGATCTCTCTAGGAGTGCTAGTTTGCATAGAGATTTTTTCGACGGCAGGTTCCTCTTCGGATCTCTCGGACTCTATCGAATCTGAAGATGGATTTAAGAGGATGATGTGGTGGAAGACTATGAAGAGGATAAAAACTCTTTTCGCTTTCATCTCTTTCTGAAACCCTAGAATCAAAACCCTAGGGAACCCACTCAAGAAACTCACGCCTAAGAGAAAATGTATATCCTCTATTACACACACAGAAGGCCTTCCCCACTCTCAGTTTCATGCCCCTACTCAGAATCCTCTTTCAAGGTAAAAGACCAACACATTTTGTCGCACAAAATTGGATCCTTCTTAAGAGTGGCGGTGAGGAGTGGATAGGATAAGATAATGATAGGTTTAGTTAGAATCAAATTCAAACAAAGCTTCATCCAAGTCGAATTCAAATTAGATTCTAAGTTAGTTTAAACCAAGCTCCTATCCAAATGGGCGATGAGAAGGGGCAAGAAATCTTCTATTTAGCATGAAGAAACATCACACAAAATCTGAATTTTGCATGAACAAGATGGGCGTGGATAAGGTGGTTGGCGCTAGGGTTTGACTTCAATCCAATTGGACTTCCATTTGTTCCAATCCAAATCAAAATTGGTTTGACACAAATGAAAGGTTAAATCTAATCCTATCAGGCACCTAATTACCTCAATTAAAACCTAATTCAATTAAAAATTAATCAAACCTAAGTCCTGATCAAATAAAAAATCAATCATCCTTAGCGATTAGATCATCTCATAACCTAATCAGGTCAAACCTAATTAAATCTAATTTAACTAGACTTTTCCAAATTTAATTGCTCAATCAAATTGAGCTAATCAATAATCTAATTACTAATTAATTCTTCTATAATTTACTAATCCTTAGCAAATTATTTCATCACAACTTTTGCAAAAAGTTAACCATCAATCAAATTGACGATTATACCCTTGAATAATTTTCAATCGTTGATCAGCTATCTGATCAGATAGAAACTTCTAATGTGTGTGATCACATAAGTTCGAACCTAAATTGATAGCATAAAAAAAAAATTTATACTAGTCGAAGTGGCCATCTAGCAATGGTACCCGACGTCTGGATAGGCTGAATGATTACAAAGTAATATTTAAGAATCTTGATATATAGTTACCATATAATTCATTTCTTTGACCCTCAATGCACAGGATGACTTTAGAGTTAAACTATTAACTCTTAATCAGTATATCCAAAATATATCTCAACCTTATAAATCTTGAACTTCTCACAAGGACTATCCTGGCCAACGTTTGACTGAATTGAAACATAATATAGCACTATCTCCTGAAACCAGGAGCGATCAATTTTATCTTAACTCACACACCAACTTTGCAAGTACTTAACTGTGTCCAAAAATTTTCTGTCACTGAATTAAAAATTCAGATAGTCTGATACTAAAGCACAGTGAGTTACTTGTAAGTCATCGTGGTGATCTCAGATTAGAGGGATATTTATATACATATCCTTTGTGAGCTATTCTTGACAGCAGAGTGCTCTGTAGTTTGATCCCATTCAGTGTAAATATACTCCTATATTTTATCTGTATGCCATACCAGTATTTTCACACTCCTTGGTTACGAGGATAACCAACCCATGTGGCATACAATGATCTATACTTGATAAACACCATCGTCCTAGTAATAGCATATCATTTGATCACGAATAAGTTTAAAAACTACACGATAAATCCTCCATTATCGATTAGAAGTAGTTCTAAAAATTTCATCATAACACAGGAGTTCATTAAAGAAAATACATAATTTATGATGAAAAATATCAAATAATTTTATTAATTAATAATTTATATATAATTTATAAATAGCTCAATCAGTTACAAACAAACAATTAGCTTTAAAATATATTTTCTAACAAAATATAGGTGCATTAAGGAGTACAAGGCTTCGACAGATTTTGAGGATGAGCTCATCAAGACATCTTCGGCTGTCTTCATCTAAAAATTCTAAGACTACAAAGTACATCTGCAGTGGATGAACTTGAAGCTGGATTTAAGATGCCTTCATCTCGAAAATAGTGACGAAGAAGTCATGGTGTTTTTCTGGAATGAAGACTAGGTCCTCCTCCTTTTTGTACTTATTTTCTATGCCTTCTTTTTGGCATCATTCTGTAAATAATTTTTTTGTTAATGAAAATACATCTTTATTATATTTACCTTTCAAGTGAAGTGTCTTGCTTCCTTATGATCTTTTTACTGATTAGCTTTCATCACGATCAAGGTCTCGAATGGTTCGAATGGGTCAATCGAGTCAGTTTTCGTGCCCAATCCAAGATCTCCCCTGACCTTACCTATGGTGCTTGCTTCGTCAATACATGGCAAGTGAGCTTTTGAAAATTGTAGACTCATTTACACATCAAGCGCTGAATGTTGATGGATGCTGCATCACCTTCTATGGATGAAAAAAGATGATCCATCTCGAAAGTTGCACAGCAAGAAATCTATTTGATCTAGAGACTTGATGGGGCTTTGCCTTTAATACTAGTACCATCTGATAAGGATAGGATGTTGGAAAGGACTTTTGGTGCTCCCTTCTCTAGGGGGTGCAGTCTCTGAGGCTTTATGAGTGGTGACACTTGTTATATAATCAGTGAGACATTTGAATGTGCTCAAACTCTTCTCCACTTTATAAATAGGGGCACTGTTGCTCAAGGACAATCTTGCCATGGTCATCTTTCAGAATGTCATGGTGGCATCATCTCATTCAGTGTCAAAAGGGCACCAGAGTTTTCCTCCATCTAGGGGAGTCCTCTTCTGATCGGTTGTAGAGTGCTTCAAGGGATGCACCGGTGAGCTTTCTACCTTAGCATGAGAGATATTGGAAAGTTCTACTGCTTTGACCGTAGGACCGCGACGGCGGTCGTCTAGGGGCTACTAATGCATTGTCCTATATAGAAAGGCTTTTGACCTTTCTAAGAAGCCACCTTTTGCCTCCCCCAATGTGGCCTCCTAACCCTCCTCAGAAGAATATCCTGGAGATGGAGGGGTTTCCGAAGGAAAATCGATCATGCCATCATCGATATCCTTTAGAGGGGACCAGTGATCATCGAAAAAGGGCTCCACTTTGTGTGGATCACCGAGGATAGTGTTGAGGATGTCGTTTGAGCTTGTACCTTGTATCTTCTTTTTCTTTATTGTAATGAGCTTTGCTCGAACTAGATTAATTTATAATAGAATTTTTTTGAAATGTGCATGAATCTTTTTGAATGAAGTATCTCTTTTGTTAATATCTTCTTCATGTATCTTCCAAGGTTTCTTCTTCTTTTAGTTGGGATCTTAGGTGGGTGTGATCCTCTGCAATCGTCGTCGCTGGCTTTTGCTGGTAGTATGGGGTCTCCAAGAAATCAAATCCTATTGGCTTTAGTGGGCCATGTGTCGACTTAAATAGGCCATATGAGGTCCTCAGAGGGTTAGCCTCAGTGAGCTTCAGTGAGCCATATCGGCTACAATAGATCGAGTGGGGTCCTTGGAGGGCTAACCTCATTGGCTTCAATGGGCTATGTCGGCTAGAGTGGGCTATGTCAGCTATAATAGGCCAAGTGGAGTTTTTGGAGAGTTAGCTTCAGTTGACTTCAATAAACCATGTCGGCTATAGTGGACCAAGTGGGGTCCCCGGAGAGTTAGCTCTAACTGACTTCAGTGGGCTAAGTGGGATCTCTCGAGGGTTAGTCCCAGTTAGCTACAGTGGACCATGTCGATTATAGTGGGTTGAGTGGAGCCCTCGAAGGGCTAGCTCCAGTTGGCTTCAGTATACCATATCGACTATAATGAGCCGTGTTAGTTACAGTGGGCCATGTTGGCTATAGTGGGTCGAGTGGAGTCTCCAAAGAGTTAGCCCTGATTGGCTTCAGTGGGACATGTTGGCTATAGTGGGCCATGTTGGCTATAATAGGCCGAGTGGGGTCCCTGGAGGGTTAGTCCTATTTGGCTTCAGTGGGCTATGTCGACTGTAGTGGGTCAAGTGGGATCTCCAGAGGGTTAGCCCTTCATCTTCGTTGTGGTGGCCTCCACTTCAACCTACCTGTGGACAAGGAGCACCATGTGGCTTGATGGGGTAAGGCATCGGCTTGGATGTCTTCAGGTCATTGCATTAGTGGGACCTCTAGTTTTGGGAAGCCTCGAAGAGTTTTTCATCTTTTCTTGGATGCCAAGCCACCTTCAGTTCCCAAGCCTCAGGAGGTTCGAGGCTTCGTCCGCATGAGGGGTCCAACAAAGAACCCAATTTTCTTGATTGGATTGTCACGAGCCCTATGAGCTTTTCGCAATTGCCTCGGAGGCACTGTCGCTACGGTCGAGCCTCGTTCGACTCTGCCTCAATTCTATCCTTGCCTCTCTTGGGTTGGTTGGTAGTTTTATCCTTCAGAGAACATTACAAAATAAGATGTTAGTGAACTTTTTATTTTAAACTAAAGTTGTATTTACATTATGGTGGGACATCATCGGCAGCATGGCAATGGTGCCATGACAAGGAATGTACTTCCCTCAAAGATTAGAAAAGAAAATGATGCCCCCTGGACACTATCTCTTATTCTTCCATAATCTAGTCTCCTGCCCCCCATGCCGGTAGCAGAGGTGAAGATGGTGTTGATGATGCTGATAGTCGATCGGTTGCCATTGTTTTCTTCATCGGGGGTTAATTTTGCTGCTCTCGAATGTACTTGTTGAGGTAATCTCTCGAGATCAGGATCTTGATCTCGTCTTTGAGTTGGTAGCATTCTTCGATATCATGATCTTGATCACGATGAAAGCAGCAGTACCTCTCTTGCTTCTCCTTTCAGGAGGAGACTTCATCAGCTTGGGCCACTACAAATACCTTTGATCCTCGATCGCCATTAGGATCTAAGATTGGAGGACAGACAATGAGGTGTAGCTATTGAATCGACGAGATGGACTCTTGGATCTATAGCTCTTGGGTGGTCGAAAGACTCCTTTTCGGCTCAAGGCACTTGAGAATCTTTCCGACCCTTCTTCTTATCGAAGGTTTTCTTTCCTTCTTTTTACTTGCACACTATCCAAGCTTCTTTCACCTGGATGTACTTTCAGACTCGAACTAGCAAATCAATGTAATCCCTCGAAAAATTCTTATTAAGGGAGAAGATGAGGTGCTCATTTCATAGCCCTTTATTGAGCACCAACTTTGCCATCGACTCGTCGAGGTTACATACCTTGAGTGTGGCGGCATTAAATCATGTGACATAGTCGCACAGCTACTCACCCTTCTTTGTCAGAGAGATAAGAGGCTGTTGGAGTTTCTTGGTTGAGCTCGACTACTATCAAAATGGGCAATGAATAGCCTATCGAGCTGCTCGAACGAATAGATGGACCCAAGCTGGAGTCCTAAATACCATGCCCACGCCAACTCTCTAAGGGTGGTTGGGAAGGCGAGGCAAAGGAGGATGCCTGAGACACTCTACAACATCATGAGGGTTCTGTAATCCTACAGATGATTAAGGAGATCCGTGAAACCATCATACAGCTCCAACTGAGGTATTTTGAACTAACTCGAGATCGGTTCACCCAAAATAGTCTGGGAGAATGATGGTTAAGAATTAAAGCTGAGGCCATCATTGCTCTAGTGAGATCCACTCT
The DNA here is from genome assembly GCF_000442705.2 of Elaeis guineensis. Classification (NCBI taxonomy): domain Eukaryota; kingdom Viridiplantae; phylum Streptophyta; class Magnoliopsida; order Arecales; family Arecaceae; genus Elaeis; species Elaeis guineensis. The sequence goes on from NW_027332428.1 coordinate 12,317, forward strand.
GGATTTCACAAAGACGATGCTCAATGTCTTAAATTCTCTTCTTGAGCTCCTCTTCCTGCTGAGATCTCTCGGGTTTAGAGGAGTAGGCTAGAGCCAAATCATCGGAAGAGGAAGAGCTCCTCAAGTGTGCCTTCTCCCTTATGCTCTGATAGGAGAAGGAGCGAGCTGCGAAGGTAGGGGAATGATAGATGTGCTATTGGGAGGTAGATTTCAGGCTTTGGGAGTGAGATCGCCAATCGCGACGAGAGAGAGCCACTTAGGGGTTTGGCTCCACGCACTGTTGTTGCTACTCCGTCACTTGTTGGAGTTGTTGTATAGTGCCGATCAATGTCTGGATCTTGTGAGCCAAGGTATCAAACGGCAGTGGATCTATCATGACCAGAGGTTGCACCACAATAAACCCATGGGTAGTGCTACTCCTGCTGTGACGGATGGATTGCTAGAGGGAAGCGACGAAATTCTGTGCTCTCATTTGCACTATGTTCTCTTTTCTCTCTCAAAAAAAGACTGGACCCCTTTTTAATACCAATCTATTGCCACAAAACTCTAGAAAAGTGTTGATGTGACTGGAGCTGGACATCGTCCGACATCTAAGATGTTGTCAAAGATTTAGGATGCCAAAAAAACTTACAAGAAAAATCCGTACTTGTCAAGGGTATTCTAATGAAAGACCCTCTGATGCTTAAGTTAGTCGAAACTTAAAAACAACAAAAAAAGATAAATAAAAAAAGATGGTGTTGGAGAACATAACCTCCTCTCATCTTTTGTTTCGCTTTTCCAAATTAGTTTGTCCTTATTTGAGAATCTCCATCGTACCTTTTTTATATGAAGACCGAGCCACAAACTATTAGCCGGAATCTATAAATTTGTTAGGCTTAATTCTCTTAACCGTTAGACAACACCCTAGTCATTCACATTAAAGAAAAATCTTTCCACTGATCTACAAGCTCTCTCTAGGTGATTGACAGAGTTGGTGATTGGAAATAAGCGCAAAATCTAACCCACATATGATGTGGCTTCACTAAGTTGCTCTAAATGCTCGTTATGGGAACGGTTAATTCCCCCCAATCAACGAGTCACTTTCCCAACAGAACCTACTCTCATGTATAGCGACAAATCCCGTAAGTTGCACCAAACCCATCATGCCACATGGCAAGAATGCACATAAGAGAGCCTCTAACATTACTGTCTTAATTATTAACTTCTCCACAGGATAGGACTGATACATGATAACTTTCTTCTCCTAATTGAACCTAAATTTTCCATATGTATATCTTGCCTTCGCAATGAAGATAAACAATAATAATCTTGCTATAAGCGAGGCATTAATTTTTCAGTTATTTTCCAAGAACCAAGTTAGCAATCTTCTTTTATTAAAGAACTAGAAAGAAAAACAAGCTGAAATGAAGTTGAGGGCAAAATTTAAACATAAGTCACCAGCATCCAATGATCCAACACTTAATACTTTACCAACTAAGCTAGTTGGCACCCTCGAACCAATCTAAAAACCTTGCAAATGCAAAAGAACAATGTCACACACAAGTTCCAGATAATTGTCAGTAGATTAGATCTCTTTCAGTAAGAATGCCCTTCTAGCAACCTTTGAAAACAAAGCAATTTTAAATGAGATGAACTGGAGGTGCTCTCATAACATGATCTTTTTTGATGTAGTTCTCATAACATTGTCTAGAATTGTATAGTTAGAGTTCTAGATCTTGTTCCGGTTTTTGTGATAAGTTATCTAAATGATTGTAAGCTTGCAGCTAGAAATCACTAGATACCTAAACTAGGTCCACAATCTGTAACAGGAATTATCCAGAGTATATATGAATTGTCTTTACTTCAGAAAACTTCTACATATACAATTAACATACATAGTCTGCTTTACCTATCGGCTATAGAGAACTGTATATCAGAACAATACAAGATTGTGCGTTGACAACTCAACCGCTCAAAAAGTTTCTAACATATTCTGTCAACAGACACTGGATCCCCTCATCCAACCAAAACAGATTTTAATGCTACTTCAGCAACAAGTCTCATCCATTCCTCCTCCCAACGTAGGCAAAGCAAGTTGGCGATCTCCGATGACAGAGTTATTACACATGGTGGGTTTTTTCTTTCCTTTTTCCAAATCCTATCTGCGAAGTAGCCAATTAAATGCCATCAACTGTCTTTTTGCATGAGTTGCCACCAAAATACTTGCGAAAGCTATTCTTTTAAGTCTTCAAGATATGATGCAGGAATTTCTGAGGGAGAAAGCAACATTGATGCACATTTGAACTGCTCCAGAAAAGCAGATAGGATTTAGAAAAAATAAAATACATTGCAAGACTACAAGAAGAAATAAACAGGGAAAATAAGCCACATGGAAGTATAATATCTTACCCTGTGCTGCTTGTATTTCTCCCTTATAGCTGTCAAAGATGACCATTTCCTGTTCAGCTGCAAATCATGAATTGCACAAACACAATCTTTAAGCTCAGAAGGTTTATAACCTGTCTGTTGTTGCAGTGGTAGGCTCTGGAAAAACAAAAGACCAATAAGCAATGCAAATACAACGAACTCATTTTAGTGAAAAATACAATAATTGAGTAATACACTTACCCAAGGATGAACCTTTGGATTGATGGTGAATCTTGCAAGAAAGACAGCAGAAGCAGCGATAACTGATGGCAAAAACCGAACACAGCTGTAGTCTACCAAACTTAATTCAGCAAGGTAATTGCTCAAGAACTCCAGTTGGAGATTTGGATACTGCAAAATGCTCCAAACTTATTCATCAGTATCCAATCTGGAAGAAAAGTCTAGCACATGATTAAATGTTCCAAATTAGCATTAAAAGAGACATTAGACCAGCTTACATTTCCATCTCCTTGCCCAGCCTTTGTGAATCTCCTGCAGAGAATGAATTAATAACTCAAATTAGCTCAATACGAGATGTCACAAAAAAGCAATTATAGTACCATTCTTAAATCCAAAGTCCAGATAAAACATCAGGACAAGACAATGGATCCAAAATCGTGTTTTTTTTTTCTTTCAATGCTTGTGTTCATTGTCATCATAAAACAAGACTTATCAAGAGTAATACTGAAAGCAAAAGATAAAGTAAGATTCGTAGCTTAAACACATACCTAAGAAAGGTTTTTATGGTGGGATTGCCCATCTCAAAGTTGAGAAACTTCAGTATGTCACTCTCCATCTTTACCACCTACACCCAGATACAGATAAAGCAACGTCACTCTGAAGATCTCAACCCCAGCAACAAAGGTAACATAAAGGAGAGCCAAGAGAGAGGAAAAATTACCTCTTGTTTTGTGTAAGTGTTATCAGTAATGTAACAAAAATCTTCCACATGGGGAGGACTAATCTCTTCATATTTCCTGCATCCCAAAATAAAAACCCACATCAATGAATCAATCAAACAGCAGAAAAGAATCAATTGGAGACAAAATTAGGAGGAAGAAAAACCAACACTTACGAGGCAATAAGCATGCAGGAAACACCAAGAAGTTGTAATTTCTGCCTACTTAGAGCATTGTACGAGAGAAATCGATCAATGTATGACACTGTGAGATAAAGAGTGTCCGAGAAAAGCTTGTACTCCTCCGCCACCTCGACCAGCCAATCCACCAGAATCCCTCTCATGTTGGCAGTTACATCCTTCTGGACCGTTTCAATGAAATTAACCAGCGGCCTCCTCTTCGACTCCACCTAAAATAATCCCAGAAGACAAGTCAAAACTCCCGCTCTAATCAAATGAACACAACCAAAATCTCAAGAATCTGCAATCCAAATCCTTTACCTCCATGGAGCGGAGGTACTGGTAGATATCCGGAGCATAAAAGGCGCACATTTGCGGGTCTTCGGCCTCGGAATGGACCTCTTCGGCTGCGGAAACATCCAAAAGAGGAACCTTTCGAGCCTCTCCCTCCTTCTTGGCCCGGGATCTGGTTCTGGGCTTGGAAGGAGGAGGGGTTTCGAGACCGGAGGCGGCGTTGGAGTTGTTTTTGAGCTCGCCCAGGACCTTGCGCTTCCTCCTCTTGGCCGGGGGCTGGCCGCGTGGGAGAGACTGGCGGGCGGAAGCCGCTGCAGAGGCGCCCCTCTTTCTCGCCGCCGCCGCGCGAGTGAGGCGGATGCTGTTCTCCTTGTCCTCCATGACCACCGTCCTGGTACCTCCGCTGCTCCTTTAGGGTTAGGGTTAGATTTAGAGGAAGAGGAGAGGGAGAGATGGGAGGGAGGGGAGAGAGATGGGAGTGGGTTCGATGAGAAGGTAAGAGGGGTTGGGGATTTAGAGGGAGGGTTGGGAGGGCGCCATTGGCTTTGGATTTCGAAGGGAAATTTGGAAGCGGGATTCGTCGAAGGATTGGGGTTTCGGCATTGAGGATTTTTCAGTTTGGTTTCTGTGGGATTTTTGGGGGGAATGTTTGATTCGGCTGAGCGTTCGAAAGTTTGAAAGAAACGGGTCTGGTTTTCGTTTTGGGATTTCTTCTCCCTCCGGATCCAAAAGCGCCGAAATCCGAAATCCATATGGGTTAGGCGGGCGGGCCGATAGGGTAAAAATTTGGATGTAGCCGATGCGGCGGTTCATAACGCTAGACATGTATGAGCCAAAAACAAAGGAAAAGCCTAGTCAAAAAAATAAAAATAAAAATAAAAACAAAAACAAAAATAAAAAAACAAAATCTCAATTTGATGATCCATGCTCACAACTAGTGTAACCAATCTCTGCAATCATATTGCAAACCAATTAGAGAAAGCTGCCACCCAAGAGAGTGCAAATGTGGGAGAGAGGGAGGCAGGGAACACAGTAGGATTTGAAAGGGCCATTTCCTTCACGGTTAATAAAAGAACCTTTAAATCTATTAGGAATGTACATTGCTTATATATCAAGAATATACAAAATATTAAGAATATACATTGTCTAGAATATTTTTACAATGGCATGTTACAGAATATTAGGAATGTACATTGTCTAGAATATTGTCTAGAATATTTTATAATTACTATGGCATGTTTTTGAATTAGGAAGATCACGTGACTGATACCATGATCTCTCCAATTTCCTGCCTGTTTTTCTCTTCTTCATCTCTATATATGGATGTACATATCATAGTAAAATATAAGAGAAAAATATATCTTCTCCACTTTTTTTTTTATGTTTCTCCTCCTTTTCCTGTATCTCTCAGGCTTTTTTTTTACATGGTATCAGAGCAGGGTCGCCATTGATCCAAGTCTTTTCCTCGATTAAGCGCTTACAGCAGGTTGTTGCTGAAGCATCCTCTTGCACGTAGCTGGAGGCAGATAGTTGCTACATCTTGTCCTCATCAACATGTCCGATCAAATCGATCAGAGCACCACAATCGAATCTATGGTGGATGGTTCGTCATCGACCTTAAATGCTGCGCATGATCCGGCATCTCCCTATTTCATCTCACCTTCAGAGAATCCTGGGAATGCCCTTGTGACATCTCTACTCAAGGGACCGAACTATCCTGCATGGCGAAGGGCCATTATCACTGCTCTTCGAGCCAAACGAAAAATTCGGTTCGTTGATGGAACACTTGCACGATCTATAGATGGATCGCGGGATCATTTTCTCTGGGATACATGCAATTCAATGATGATGTCATGGATCTACAATTCTGTTGTACCAGAAATCTATGATAGCATCTCTTTTTTTGAAAGTGCTCGAGATATTTGGGTCGATCTTGAGGAAAGATACTCTCAAGGTAATGCTCCTCGCATTCATGAGTTAAAGACTCAAATCTGGAGTTTCAGGCAAGGCAATGATATGACTATTGCCGCTTATTATGCCCATCTTCGTGGCTTGTGGGAGGAACTTACGGCTTATTCCAAGGTGCCGACTTGTTCGTGTGGAGCCACTAGAGAGATCCAAGTTGAGAAAGAAGAAGAGATACTACATCAGTTTCTTTTTGGTCTCAAGGACTCCTACGACACGTTGCGAGATCAGCTGCTGTCCATGGAGCCATTACCAACGGTTAATAAGGCATATGCCTTATTGATTTGAGGTGAAAAGCAGAAGGAAGTCGTCGCTGTTCGAACTTCTCAACCCGAAGCCGCGGCTCTCGCTGTTAAGCCCATGACAGAAAGGGCGAATAAAGAGATCGGCTCCAAGAAAAGGAATAAAAAATATTTTCGATGCGACTACTGCAAGAAGACAGGACATATCCGTGATAGATGCTTCGAGCTAATCGGGTACCCATCTGGATGGCAATCCAAAGATCGAGTTAAGGGTAGAGGCAATGGAGCCGAGACCGATAGTCAGCACCAAGGAGGGGTTGCCGTGAATGCTACTACACCATTGAATACAGACAGAATCTCTCTAATACCGGGTCTTTCTCCTACACAATATCAGCAACTTATTTCCTTTCTTAGACAAGATAAGACTCAAAGTGTCATAAATTTTGTTGGTAAGACCTCTCTTGATTCTTTTCATCATTCTTGGATCCTTGATAGTGGTGCTTCCGAACACTTAATATTTTGTAAGTCCTTTCTTCATGATATTGAACCTCTTGACAATGCACTCCCAGTTACTTTACCTAATGGAGTCAATATGCCTGTACATTCATATGGTGATGTTACTTTGACCAATGATATTACCTTGCATCGTACTTTATATGCTCCTAATTTTACTTGCAATCTTGTTTCAGTAAGCAAACTTGCTCGAGAACTTAATTGTGCTGATCTCTTCTTTCTCACATTTTGTGCTCTACAGGACCTTGCCACGAGAAAGTTGATTGGATTGGATGAACTCCGAGATGATCTTTACTACTTCAAAGGCTTGGCAATACGTCCTGCACGGACAAATAAAGTCAATGTTTCGATTAATCTCTGGCATGCTCGGTTAGGACATTGCTCTTACAAGCATTTGAAACTTGTTCCTTTTCTTTCAAATACTTCTTTTGATTCCATAAATAATTGTTGTGACATTTGCTATCGTGCAAAACAGACAAAAAAGCTTTTTTCCTTGAGCATTAATAAATCTGCTTCACCATTTAATTTAGTTCATATTGATATATGGGGACCATATCGCACCCCATCACACACGGGAGCTCATTTCTTTCTCACCATTGTTGATGATTGCACAAGGGCTACTTGGATTTATCTATTACAAAGAAAATCCGAGGCATACCAATGCTTTGTTAATTTTCATGCTATGATCAAAAATCATTTTGATGCCAACATTAAACACATACGTAGTGATAACGCTCAAGAGTTTATAGCCGGACCATTGAAATCACATCTTCTAGAACATGGGATTATATCACAAACTTCTTGTGTTGGGACACCAGAACAAAATGGGATGAGCGTAAACATCGACATCTATTAAATGTTGCCCGTGCTCTAAGATTTCAAGCCAACTTGCCTGTGTCATTTTGGAGAGAATGTGTTTTGATTGCCGCCTATTTAATTAACTTGACACCTACACCAAAATTGAATGGCAAGAGTCCCTACGAACTCTTATTTCATAAACCACTCACCTATGATCATCTGAGAGTTTTTGGTAGCCTTTGTTATGTGCATGAGATATCCAGTGATAAATTTCAACCTCATTCTCGTGCTGTGTGTTCGTTGGATACCCTCTTGGTCAAAAGGGCTATCGTGTATATAACCTTGAAACTCATGAAATATTTACTTCACGTGATGTTATCTTTCATGAGAAGACGTTTTCTTATTCTCAAACATTACCTTCTTTTTCTATTATACCTTCTTTTTCACAACCAAATCAGACTGATTATGATGTGGGATTTCCTTTGGCAACCAATAATTTACCTCATGTACCTAATTTGGATCAGACCCAAGGACAGATTTCAAACCCTATTCTTTCTCATGAGTCAGATCAAACACAAACCAATTCCATTGATTCAAACCAAATGTCAAGTTTGAACAAGACTCTTGATGCAATCGACACTATCTCTCCTGAGCAGGCTTCACCTTCTAAGACCATTGGACCTAATTCACGGTCCGTCAGAGATAGGAAGCAACCTATTCGATTACAGGACTACATTGTCGATGCCCCAGGAGTGAGGAGACCTTCGGACACATCCGCCAATTCAGTGACCTCAGGTAAGCCTTATCCTATTTCTTGCTACCTTACTTATTCTAAGCTTAATGCTTCCCATCGAGCTTTTATTTCAGCTATTACCTCTCATAAAGAACTTAAAACCTTTTCTCAAGCCGTTAAGGATCCTAAGTGGCGAGAAGCAATGGGGGCTGAGCTCACTGCCCTCCAGCAAAATGGCACTTGGACTTTGGAGCATCTACCACTCGGGAAGAAATCCATTGGATCGAGATGGGTATACAAAATTAAATACAAGGCCGATGGTTCTATTGAGCGATACAAGGCTCGATAGTGGCAAAGGGATACACACAAATAGAAGGCCTTGACTATACTGAGACTTTTGCTCCGGTGGCTAAATTGACTACAGTACGGTGTCTCTTAGCTGTTGCTTCCACTAAACATTGGCAGTTACATCAGTTAGATGTCAACAATGCTTTCCTTCATCATGATCTTCATGAAGAAGTATACATGACACCTCCGCCAGGATTTCTAAAACCAAGTGACACACGTGTTTGTCGGTTGCGTAAGTCTCTTTATGGACTTAAGCAAGCATCAAGATAGTGGTTTGAAAAGTTCTCCCACTCCTTACTCCAATATGGTTGTACTCAATCTAAAGCCGATTACTCTCTGTTCACCAAATAGGATGAGGACTCTTTCATTGCCATTCTTGTTTATGTGGATGATATGATTATTACAGGGAATAACCCTTTGAAATGTCAGGCACTGAAACAATATTTGCAAGACAAGTTTCACATTAAAGACCTGGGCAACTTAAAATATTTTTTTGGATTAGAAGTGGCACGATCACCTTCGGGCATATTTGTATCACAACGAAAATATACTCTTGACATTCTCCATGAGATCGGAATGATTGGGACCAAGCCCACAAAATTTTCTATGCAGCAACATCTCAAGCTCACGGTGGATGATGAAAAATTACTTGATGATCCAGGTCCATATCGTCGATTGCTGGGACGACTCATTTATTTGACTATCACTAGGCCTGATATTGCATACTCGGTGTATGTTCTGACACAGTTTATGCAATCTCCTCGGTAACCACACTTAGATGCAGCCTTCCGTATTTTGCGATATTTGAAAGGGTCTCCAGGTCAAGGCATATTTTTTTCAAGTGTCAACACCTTTCAGTTATATGCCTATTGTGATGCAGACTGGGCAGGATGTCCTATGACAAGGCGCTCTACTACAGGTTTCTATGTTTCCTTAGGAGATGCTCCGATTTCTTGGCGTGCTAAGAAGCAGACAACAGTGTCTCGTTCCTCTGCAGAGGCCGAATACCGGGCTATGGCACACACTATCAGTGAATTACTATGGCTTCGAGCCCTCTTATCCGACCTCAGTGTTTCACATCATGGTCTCATGTTCCTTTATTGCGATAATCAAGCAGCTTTACACATTGCTGCAAATCCTGTGTTTCATGAGCAGACCAAACACATAGAAATTGATTGTCATTTTATCAGAGAGCGACTACAATCTCAAGACATTGCTACACGATATGTTCCTACACATTGTCAACTTGCAGATATCTTTACCAAAGCTTTCGGCTGTGATCATTTTCAAGAGATTCTATGCAAGTTGGGCATTCGAAATCTCTATGCGCCAACTTGAGGGGGACTATTAGGAATGTACATTGCCTATATATCAGGAATATACAGAATATTAGGAATGTACATTGTCTAGAATATTTTTACAATGGCATGTTACAAAATATTAGGAATGTACATTGTCTAGAATATTGTCTAGAATATTTTATAATTACTATGGCATATTTTTGAATTAGGAAGATCACGTAATTTATACCGTGATCTCTCCAATTTTCTGTCTGTTTCTCTCTTCTTCATCTCTATATATGGATGTACATATCATAGTGAAATATAAGAGAAAAAGATATCTTCTCCACTTTTTTTTTTTTATGTTTCTCCTCCTTTTCCTTCATCTCTCAGGCTTTTCTTTTACAAAATCTTTGATTCATCATTGTGAACTTCTACTAATTTTAAATCTCTTACATATCCGTCTTTGTGGTACTCTAGGTGTATCTTTTTTTCCTCTACTAAAAAATTTTACAGTAACTGATTTATTTCTTCCCTAAATAAGAGAAACAAGAACAATGCAAAGAATGAATGTGAGTTAGTCCATTAGATTGGATCATAATTTTTGTAAAATAGCAACTACTATACCTTTTATTACGTATAGTTTATATAAGCTTTGAAATTTAGAATCCAATGTTGTGTCTAATAAGTACCTGAATGCTTGCTTGGATGGCATCACTCCTTCCCTCTTGGACAAGTCGAGAACTCCATTCTAGTTGAACCCAGCCTATTCAGGATGAGATGGTTGGGATAGAAAATATGAGGATTAATGGCTCCTAAATTTAAAAAAATAAATTATAGCTAATAAATGAAAAATTTGAGATGAATCACATATATTGACTTGCTTTTTCATATGAATATTAGCATGAGTTTCTTGAACATTCATAGAGTTTGATTGGTGAGAGAGAATTGACTGGTATGTTAGGGAGTATATTAGGTCTCTTTTCATGCTACAATATGGTCTTTGCACGTGCGATGGACCATTAAAAATAGCATAAACAGCTTTGGTCGTGTGAGGAGAAGCATTGATGATTGTCATTACACCATATATGTTTTTATATTATACCTTTATCTTATTTCTCTCTATTAAGCAAGAATCAAGAATCTAACAAACTATGCTGTGTATTTGTTATTAAAAGTGGGTATTGGTAGAGCACTCAGACAAGTAGTGTTATCTACAATAACTTTTAGATCAGAAATCATAACCATATATTTGGTATGAAGGATGGATTGAAGGAAAGATAGATGGAGAAGAAGATGAATGGATTTTTCATCCATTTGATATAGGAGGAATGAGAGAAAAGATGGATGATATTTGTATAATATTTTTACTAAACTATCTTTTGATAAAAATATTATTATTATCAATTTATAACACTTATTTATACTTAAAAAAATTAATAATATATAAATAAAAAAGTAAAAGATAATCTAATTATTTAATTATAATTATAAAAATTATATACTAAAACTAAAATAATAACTAATAAAATTTAATAGTATATGATTAATAGCATATATATAAATATATATAAATAATATGAATGAAAAAATGAAGAAATACTGTAACTTTATCAAAAAAATTAATGAAGGATAATTTGGTTAATGCAAAAGTTCATCCTTCAATGCTTCATTCATCCTTTCTTCATCCTTCCAATTTGGAAGGATGCAAATTGATGGATCAAGATGGATGGACAATCTCTCCTTTTTCATCCATCTTTTCTGTAACTTTTTAAATCAAACAGTGAATGGAGACTATTCTTCCTTCCAATTTCATCCATCCACCCTTCCATGACCCCAACTAATACAAGGTAAATAAAGACTCATAGTATCTATGTTATAGTTATGGAGATATATAAGTTAATGTTTTTTGGTGGTGATGTTATAGTCCATTGGGCTCACTAGCCAAGGTCAAACCCCTCTTGTTGCTTCATTTCTTTTTTGTAACAACTTGTTACTTCACTTAGTAATTGGAAAATTGCCTCCATATTTTTCCAGCAAATCCTTGGTCTAGGCAAAAAGGATCCTCTTTGGCCGAACCAAGTCTCATTTTAATAAACAAATGAACTCTAAATAACCATAGGTTGTTCTATGTATGAGCATTGGCAAATTTACTAGCATATTATGCGATACTTCATGTCATGATCTAAACTATTGCTGCAAATTTTCAACTTGGGTTGAAATGGTTGGAGTAGGTCAAGGTCTGACAAAGATTACGGCTATCGGTCCTATAAAAAAAGTCTCTGATCAGAGATGATTTCGATGGGAACCCTCCGATATTCAAGTTAAAAATTGAAAACAGATGGAAAAGAACAAGTGCTTAGAGTTATTCATACCTTTGGATCCCTTGTTTGCCTCTACTTCTAGGCTAAGATTAGAATTATCAGGGATATGGAGGTTGACGTAACCTCTTTTTGTGCATAATTGAATACTCTTCCTTTGTGGTTGGATTTGATAGGTATGCAGGTGTCTCCGACTATCCTTTTTTAGTGCAGTGGCCGAAACAAGAGTCGATTGAGGTTTGAGATTGGTGATGGACACTGGGGTTGGGGACAACAGAGGCCCGCAGCCGATGTGCTGGTCGATAGCCAATATTCAAATCAATAGTCGACACTTAAGTCAGTCGCTTCTACGGATTGGGGCTTCAGTCCTCTGTGCATCAGCTATCTAAAGAATAAATTTTTGCCGATAACATATGCCTCCTACTCTCGAATCGGAACTAAAATTAGTCAAATGAAGAGAGTACATCAATTTTCGACAATCGATGCTAGCCTTTTAAATGATTTCTCAAAGATAGCATCTTTCGCCCCATCCTTGGGGCAGCTTTGAATGTGTGGAACTAGTCTATTAGTGGTCCTGGCTTTGGTCGGCATTGATGTTTTGAGCCTCCAAGGATTTTTTTTTTCTGTTATTGTTTGACTCTGTTGTTTTGGCATTCCTTCTATCCAACTCTCAACAAAACCACCAACTGACGTGAGGTCAACCCAATCGATGCGGCCTTGGGGCACTCACCTCGTCCTTACAAAGGGGATGGCCAAGTCTCTCCCTAGCCTACAGGAGGTATTGTTCGCTTTAGCCCTACTTTTGATAGTCAGATCACACAGCTTTGTCCTTAAAAAAGGTGCCTCCTGAGGCAAGGTAAGTGGCTACCTCTCATGAGTGAGAGTTTTTGCAGCCAACATGGGTTAAAAAAGGAGCCCCACTGCAGCAACTTAGGGTGTAGCTTGCCTCACCTAAAAGTGCGGCTTGCATCCGTAACCAAGTTGAGGTGAGTTGAGGTCGAGACCATAGCTTATGCTTGTAGTCGAATTAAAACCGAGGCCATAGATTATGTTTGTGGCTGAGTTAAAGCCGAGGCTGTAACTTATGCTTGCAGTCGAGTTAAAACTAAGACCGTAGCTTATGCTTGCAGTCGAGCTAAGATTAAAGTTGTAGTCTATGTTTGCGGTCGAGTTAAAACCAAGGTCATAGCTTATGCTTGTGGTCGAGTTAAAATCAAGGTTGAGGCCATAGCTTATGCTTGCAGTCGAGTTACAGCCGAGGCCGTAGCTTATGCTTACAGTCCAGCTGAGGTTGAGGCCATAGCTTATGCTTGAGATCGAGTTGAAGCTGAGGCCGTAGCTTATACTTACAGCCGAACCGAGGTCGAGGCCGTAGCTTATGCTTGTAGCTGAGTTAAAGCCTAGGCTATAGCTTATGCTTGCGGCCAAGCTGAGGTCGAGGCCGTAGCTTATGCTTGCGGCCGAGTAAAAGTCGAGGTCGTAGCTTATGCTTGTAGATGAGTTGAAGCCAAGTTTGTAGCTTATACTTGTGGTCGAGTGAGATCGATATCATAACTTATACTTACGGTCGAGTTAAAATTAAGGCTACAGCTTATGCTTGCAACTGAGCTGAGGTTGAGGCCGTAACTTATACCTGTGACTGAGCTAAAGCCGAGGCCATAGCTTATGCTTGTGGCCGAGCTGAGGTTGAGTCAATAGCTTATGCTTGCAGTCAAGCGAAGATTGAGGCCGTAGCTTAGGCTTGCAATTGAGCTAAAATTGAGACCGTAGCTTATGCTTGCAAGTGAGTTGAAGCTGAGGCTGTAGCTTATGCTTGGGATTGAGTTAAAGCTGAGGCCATAGCTTATGCTTATAGTTGAGCTGAGGTCGAGGTCGTAGCTTATGCTTATGGTCAAATAGAGGTCGAGATCGTAGCTCATGCTTGCAGTCGAGCTAAAATCAAGACCGTAGCTTGTGCTTGTGTCTGAGTTGAAGTCGAGGCCCACGACTACACTAAGGGACTTTGGCAGCTCTTACTACGATAGCAGTTCCAAAATAGCTACCATAGTATCTCTGGCAGCGGTTATCACTAACTGCTGCCATATGTTGGACCTATAGTAGCGGTTATAGATAACCGCTGCCATAGATAGTCTATGACAGTGATTATAGGTGACCACTATGATGGTCTAACCTATGATAATGGTTAGCAATAACCACTGCCATAGGTTCGAGCTATGACAGCGGTTCTACCTAACCATTGCCATAAGTTCGAGATAGGTAGAACCACTACCATCAGTTCGAGATATGACAATAGTTGATAAACTGCTGCTATACAATATATAACCGCTGCTATATATCCTATAGTAGCGGTTGTGCAACCACTGCTACAGATCCTATAGCAGCGATTACTTTTCAATCGCTGCTATAGAGGTAGAATATAATTTTTTTTTATTTTTTTTGAATATAATATAATTTTGATATTTAAAATTTATCTTCATCATTCATTATCTAAATAATTATCATTAAAATATCTTCATAAAAGATCGCCTCAATCTGACAGCCTTAGATTTGTCAATCATTAAAATTTGATTTCGATGGCCACGAATGATTGCATGATGATTTGATAGATAGAGACCATCGATGGATTCAAAAATTTATAACGATAATTTTGATAATATTTATATTATACTACCAAAATTTTACTTCAATCGGACATCATTATCATAGTCCATTTAGCATGGGATGATTTCAGTCGTTAAATAAAAAATGAATGATCAAAAGGCCAAACTACATCCGATTAAGATAATTTTTAAATAAATTATTTTTATTACTATTTTAATCATTGATATGGTGGTGATCATAAAATTCAAACCATACATATATGAACCATCTATGTTAAGTAGATCTTACAAAAGTACAAGTATAATTACTTAAGGACTTTAAGAATGAGAATCAAGAGACATAGTGTTGGGTGGATGTCTGGCCAGGACACCACCTCCCAAGATCTTTCTAGTACCACGCGATGCAGCAGGAAGAAAGAAGAAACAAAACAAAAGGAAAAACAATCAAAATACGTGGATCAGCCACAAAAGGGCTCGCCTCCACGGGGCATGCAAACTTCACTATGAAAAGAAAATTTTACAAGAGGAGACCTCACCCTCAACCCTTGTACACCCAATTCTCTCTCACATGAAGTTCCCCTCACAAAAGCTCTCTCTCTCTTGGAGACCCCCTGAACCCCTGAAGAGCCTGGCGACCGCTGTCCAGGAGCCTCCTGCTCCTTCTCTCACAGCGCCCTCGCCCCTCTCTCTCTCTCCACGGTTCGTACGGCGGCGAGAAACCGAACCCCTAGTTCTCTGCTGTGTCTCAGGCCTTTTAAAGCCTTAAACATAGGTTAGAGGGTGATTAGGAATCCTTAATCAAGCCAAATCTCTGGACCCTTAGATCGCGCTCCGGTCCACGGAACAGGGCCGTGGACCGCGAGAAACGAGTGGGAAACGTACACGCGGTCCACAGGCCGCGCCGTGGACCACCCGGTCCATGGTGGACCAGGGATGGGCCAGCAGGCTGCTGGGTCGCGCGTCCCGCACGGGCCTGGGCCTGGGTCGCGCGTCCCGCGCGGGCCTGGGCCTGGGACGCGCGTCCCGCGCGGGCCTGGGTCCCGCGTCCCGCCCGGGCCTGGGTCCCGCGTCCCACGCGGGCCAGCGGGCCTGGGACGCGCGTCCCGCGCGCCGCCGCCTGCGGCCGCGCCGCTGCCGCCCGCCGCCGGTCGCCGGCGGTCCTCCGCCGCCTCGGTTTTCGTGCTATCTTCGAAAGCTCGTATCTTCTCCATCCGAGCTCCGATTCAGGTGATCTTGGTCTCGTTGGACTCCGTTTTTCGCCGCGAACCTCACTGTGGGCTCAATGTGGGCTGAATCTCGAGGCGTCAAATCCTAACAATCTCCACCTCGACTCGATATTCGGCCTCCTCCAAACTCCGAGAGCTTCTGGATCTCCTCGCCCCCATGCCCTGGGGCAATCGCCTGCTGATCATGGATGGGCAAACATGGGAGTCGAGCCAGGCTGCTCGATCCAATCTCCGTCGTATGCTGTGCTCCTCCTGACCTGAGACCTGCTCGGGGCATCATCCTGCGGCAATAGGAATCTTACCTTGCGACGTCGCCTCTCGTCCTCCCGAGTCTCCTGTCTCGTGCCCGATCCGCCTCCTGGAGCTCCACCTCGCTCTGGGCTCCACCTGGCTCCCGATGCTCCACCTCGCACTGGGCTCCCTGCCAGGTAATAATGTCCTCTGCTCCCCTTCTTCCCCTCCAGCACAATCCTATCGCCGCGTAGCACCCTCAGGATTCCTCCACCAGCTACCGTCCTGTAGCTTCTCGAATCCAGTCTGCTAAGTGAGATAAGATTCCGCCTGAAATCGGGTATGTATCGGACCTCCCCCAATCTCCTCACTGCACCGTCATGTGTCCTCCAGCTGACCGTCCCAATGCCTCTGATCGCACAGCTCGATCCATTCGGCAGATATACAGTGCTCTCACTGTTCTCCAGGGAGTCAAACTGCTCCTCTCTGCAACACACATGATAGGGGCATGCAGAATCTAATATCCACTGCTGGGAAGAAGTAGATACCTCGTCAGATATCTCCAGGACATCTCCATCTGAATCGCTGCCGGCCGTCGCTACAGCAGCCACCGTCCGATTTTTCAGTTGAGGGCAATCTCTGGCTAGATGCCCCAACTCTTCACACCGGTAACACCTGATTTTGCTCAAGTCCCTCCTGGACTTAGACCGCCCTCGATGCGATCTTCTGTCGCTCCGTCTACCGCCTCCTGCACCTCCAGAAGTCACCAAAGCTGAGCTATCGACACCTGAGCTCGAAGCTGAGTTCTCCCTCCTGAGAACCTCGTTCTGGAGTATCGCCGCGGTGACCTCGTCCATCTTGATAGTGCTCTTCCCCACTAGAAGAGCAGTCACCAAGGACTCGTACGAAGAAGGAAGCGACGCCAGCAAAACCAGCGCCCTGGTCTTCTCCTCAACGTTCTCGCCAACGCTGAGAAGGTCGGTGAGGATCTTCTGGAAGTGGCTCAGATGCTCCTGCACGCTCTGTCCCTCAGTCATCCGCAGTTGGTAAAACTGCCTCCAGAGGAAAAGAGTGTTGGTGAGAGACTTCGCCATGTACAATTCCTCGAGCTTCGACCACAGCACCGTCGGGGAAGTCTCGCTCAGCACATGGATCACCACCTCATCCGCCAGGTACATGCGGATGGTACTCACCGCCTGCATCTGTAGCCGTTTCCAATCCCGCACCTCCATGGTGGTCGGTTTCTCATCGCACAAGAGAGCATCGATCAACCCCTGTTGGATGAGCACGTCCTTCACCCTTGCCTGCCACAAGGAGAAATTGCTCTTACCATCGAACTTGTTGATCTCCATCTTGATTGTTCCTGTTTTCTCCATCTTCAGTCTTGCTCACCACCACTGCAATCTGCGTCCTTGTACCGCCTTGCTCTGATACCACTTGTTGGGTGGATGTCTGGCCAGGACACCACCTCCCAAGATCTTTCCAGTACCACGCGATGCAGCAGGAAGAAAGAAGAAACAAAACAAAAGGAAAAACAATCAAAATACGTGGATCAGCCACAAAAGGGCTCGCCTCCACGGGGCATGCAAACTTCACTATGAAAAGAAAATTTTACAAGAGGAGACCTCACCCTCAACCCTTGTACACCCAATTCTCTCTCACATGAAGTTCCCCTCACAAAAGCTCTCTCTCTCTTGGAGACCCCCTGAACCCCTGAAGAGCCTGGCGACCGCTGTCCAGGAGCCTCCTGCTCCTTCTCTCACAGCGCCCTCGCCCCTCTCTCTCTCTCCACGGTTCGTACGGCGGCGAGAAACCGAACCCCTAGTTCTCTGCTGTGTCTCAGGCCTTTTAAAGCCTTAAACATAGGTTAGAGGGTGATTAGGAATCCTTAATCAAGCCAAATCTCTGGACCCTTAGATCGCGCTCCGGTCCACGGAATAGGGCCGTGGACCGCGAGAAACGAGTGGGAAACGTACACGCGGTCCACAGGCCGCGCCGTGGACCACCCGGTCCATGGTGGACCAGGGATGGGCCAGCAGGCTGCTGGGTCGCGCGTCCCGCACGGGCCTGGGCCTGGGTCGCGCGTCCCGCGCGGGCCTGGGCCTGGGACGCGCGTCCCGCGCGGGCCTGGGTCCCGCGTCCCGCCCGGGCCTGGGTCCCGCGTCCCACGCGGGCCAGCGGGCCTGGGACGCGCGTCCCGCGCGCCGCCGCCTGCGGCCGCGCCGCTGCCGCCCGCCGCCGGTCGCCGGCGGTCCTCCGCCGCCTCGGTTTTCGTGCTATCTTCGAAAGCTCGTATCTTCTCCATCCGAGCTCCGATTCAGGTGATCTTGGTCTCGTTGGACTCCGTTTTTCGCCGCGAACCTCACTGTGGGCTCAATGTGGGCTGAATCTCGAGGCGTCAAATCCTAACACATAGTTTTGGATCGTTCATATACGTATGGTTTGAATTTTACGATCACTACCATACAAATGATCAAAGTAGTAGCAAATATTATTTATCTAAAATATCATCTTATAATCAGATATCGTTTGGCCTTTTGATCACTTATTTTTTATTTAACGGTCCAAATCATCTCGTGCTAAATTGACCATGATGATGATGTTTGATTAAAATAAAATTTTGATAGTATAATATAAATATCAGCAAAATCATCATTAAAAATTTTTGAATCCATCGATGGTTTTTATCTATCAGATCATCATGCAGTCGTTCGTGATCGTCGAAATCAAATTTTAATGATCGACATATCTAAGGCTTTTGGATTGAGACGATCTTTTGTGACGATATTCTAATGATAATTATTTAGATAATAAATGATAAAGATGAATTTTAAATTTTAAAATTATATCATATTCAGAGAAAAATAAAAAAAATTCTATCTCTATAGCAGCGGTTGCATAATAACCACTGCTATAGGTCTATGGAAGCAGTTTAGTAACTGCTGTCATATCTTAAACTTATTACAATGATTAGGTATAACTACTATCATATCTCTATCTATGGTAGTAGTTGTCACCAACCGCTATCATAGATTAACCTACGACAGCGATTACCAATAACCACTGCCATAGGCTGACCTGTGATAGTGGTTATCTATAACTGCTACGATAGATCCAATCTATGGTTGATTGTGATAGTCCTATATCTGTTGTGAAAAAAATAAATGACCTGTATATGATGACTTAAGTAGTAACAATGATGTAGGCTTAAGCATTTCACGATCTCTCTCTAGTCCTTGCCATATGGCCGTAGATGAATAATCGCTACTATAGCCAATATGATAGCAATTGGACAACCACTGCGATAGCTTTGCTATAGTAGTGGTTGAACGATCGCTGTAATAGACTCTATGACAGTGGTTGGACAACTACTGCGATAACTTTTTTATTATAGCAGTTGCAGAACCGCTGCCATATCTTATCTATGGTAGCGGTTGATCCAACTGCTGTAATAACCACTGCCATAGACCTACGACGATGGCCACAGTGGCAGCATTTGTCTAACCACTGCTGTAGATTATGACAATAATTTTTTGGGCTACGGTAGCCGCTATCATAGCTCCATTTTGTAGTAGTGACTGTAGTTTATGCTTGCAGTCGAGCTGAGGTCAAAATCGTAGCTTATGCTTGCTGTCAAGTTAAAGTCAAGGCCATAGCTTATGCTTGCAATCGAGCTAAGGTCGAGGTCATAGCTTATGCTTACGGTCGAGTTAAAGCTGAGGCCATAGCTCATGCTTGTGCCTGAGTTAAAGCTGAAGTCGAGGCTGTAGCTTTTACTTATGGTGGAGTTAAAATTGAAGCCATAGCTTATGCTTGCAGCCAAGCTGAGGTCGAGGCTGTAGCTTATGCATGCGGCTGAGCTAAGATCGTGGCCGTAACTTATGCTTGTGGCCGAGTTAAAGCTGAGACCGTAGCTTATGCTTACGGTTGAGCAAAGATCAATGCCGTAGCTTATGCTTGTAGTAGAGTTAAAGCTGAGATCGTAGCTTATGCTTGTAACCGAGCTGATATCGAGGCCGTAGCTTATACTTGCAGTCGAGTTAAACTTGAGATCAAGATCATAGCTTATGCTTGCAGCCGAGTTAAAGCCGAAGCCATAGCTTATACTTGTGGTCGAGTTGAGATCGAGGCCATAGCTTATGTTTATAGTCAAGTTAAAATTGAGACTATATTTTATGCTTGCGGCCAAGCTGAGGTTGAGCCCGTAGCTTATACTTGTGGTCGAGTTAAAGCCAAGGCCACAGTTTATTCTTGCGGGTGAGTTGAAGCGAAGGCCATAACTTATGCTTGCAGCTGAGTTAAAGCCGTGGCCATAGCTTATGCTTGTTGCAGAGCTGAGGTTGAGATCGTAACTTATACTTGCGGTTGAGTTAAAAATGAGATCGTAGCTTATACTTGCAACCAAGTTGAGGTCAAGATCGTAGCTTATGCTTGCAGTCGAATTAAAATCAAGACCGTAGCTTATGCTTGCAGCCGAGTTAAAGTCAAGGCCGTAGCTTATACTTGCAATCAAGTTGAAGCCGAGATCGTAGCTTATCTTGCAATCGAGCTGAGGTTGAGGTCATAGCTTATGCTTGTAATTGGATTAAAGCCAAGGTTGTAGCTTATTCTTGCGGTGGAGTTAAAGCTGAGGTTGTAGCTTATGCTTGCGATCGAGCAGAGATCAAGGCCATAGCTTATGTTTGTGGTTAAGTTAAAGCCGAGGTCATGCAACCCTCCAATGATCCCGTAGCTTTGGTGGCTGGTCGGGCCGTTTTTGGGGGCCGCTTGGGTCGCACGATTTTGCCCCATCTTATGGCAAGCACTTTTAAGAGAGAGCACTCCAGCTTTGGTTGGCTCGGCTTCAGGAGATTGACCCTTAAGGGTTAAGCTTTTGCCTTCAATCTTTGCCTCAGGTTGATTGTTTAAGGCCTTATAGCCCCAGGGTCCTCGAACTCTGCTCAGCTCCTTCTAGCCTTATCTACATGCTGCTTTCCAGAAGAAAAATAGGGATTTCCAAGGGATGTGTCTTGGGAATTATTTTGGATCCATCTGACTTGCCACATGGTAGATGACAGATTTCGTGGCATCTTCATGGATCCGTTCCTCAAGACTTCGAATGGATAAGGCGTCATTATGAGCCACAATGTTTGGCATTTCAGGTCCTGGCGAGTGGTGTAACTTGATTGACCAAAGGTGAGGTGCGTGTTGCTTGAGTCGTGTATAAGTAAGCCTCTCCACCAAATGCATTTGTCAGTGAACATTCCTTGTTTTCATAGCTTTATAGTCATGGTTCTATCACTGCGGACTGTGAAGGTGGCTGTCAAAAAGAAGATAGCCGCAACCAATAGGGGGCCTCACAGAGAACCTTCTTTTAAGAAGGCTAAAGGGACCAAGCCCAAGTCCTTCCCAGGGTGAGCTCCTGCTCCTCATCCATCATGAGGCCTGGGCGGACTGAGTGGGAGCATCCCATCCTTCACGCATGGGGGAGGGCCCATGGCACTACAGGCCTTCGTCGAGGCCAGGTTTCACAATATCGAAGAGTACAAGGCCTCGGCAGAGTTCAAGGAGGAACTCATTGATGCCTCCGCTGTCATCTTCATCCAAGGGTTCGAGGATTGCAAAGCCCATCTGTGGTGTATGGCATCGAAGTTGGACCTCCGGTGCCTCCATCACAGCAATAGCGATGAAGAGGCGGGGGCTTTTTCTTCGGACAAAGACTAAATCTTCATCTGTTTTAATGTTTGTTCATCTTCCTAGTGTCCTTCAGGGCATCATTATGTAAATACTTTTTTAATCAATATCAAAACTTTTTTTTTCTTTTATAAGTCTCTTCTTTCTTTTCTCTCTCTTCTCTCTCTCTCTCTCTCTCTCTTTTTATGGGTCTTCAAGTCTTGTTCTAGCTACCCTTGGATCTCATCTAGGATGGCATCTTGGCACCCCTGCATTCGGCACTATTGGGCAACATCTGGGGGTCTTTGCTTTTTGGCCAAGATATTGCCTCGGGATCGATCCATCGACCTCATCATTAGAGACTGTATATATTTATATCTTGTAGTCATATTAGGTGCTACGTCGCACATCTTTCCATGGGGTCCTATTAAGATGTACTTGATCAACTGTGTATTGGGGGGGTGGCATTCATTACTTGGGGCTTCAATATCAATAGTTCATTGAGAAGTTCCATTGGACCCCTAGCTTTCGAGGGTGCGATCTTTGAGACGTTCTCCTTAGGAGCACATGCCTCGCTATCTGAAAGAGAGATTGGGGACAGTCAAGCTTGCATTTTCTATAAATTGAGCTTCGCTACGGGCTAGGACCATTCACCATGTTGCTCTGGTTATTGTCGTGGGGCCACTGTGGTCGAGCTTCGATAGGTGAGGGTCTGCGATTATCTTATTTGATGGGAGTCATTTTTAAAGAATCATGTCGGTGAATGCTTCTACTTGGAATGGGTGGTATTGGGAAGGCGTGCAGCCCCATCCCCTGAGCTATGATGGTGGCAGTTGGAGGCAATTTGAAGATCACAATCCCATAAGGAGGTCTTGGATCTCCCTTGAAGGTGATTCTCCCCCCTCCTAGCACAGCCTCCTGTCTATCACCAAGGGTGCTATTTTGGGGTGAGCACATCCCTGTAAGTTGGGAGGGCTAACATTGACAAGCGCTATCTTTCATTGCATCAACCTCGCATACAGTTTGGATGGCAGAAGCGCTTGCACCTCCCTTCATTTTTTTGTGATAGACTCTGGTTGAGATCGCCTTATACAAATTTTATCATTTTCTAAGTGAAGTATTTGCCTGCCACCTCGATCCGGTGCCCTTGTATCATCTGGGAGCCTGTCCAAAGGATCATCCAGCCAAAGTCGTCGATCCTCCAACACAACAGGGATCCCTAGTGAATTGGCCTCCATTGTGGCACCTGACGATATGCAGGCCCACAGAGTGCCGGTTATAGTTGGAGGTTTTGCTAGTCTCAATATCCAAAGTATTGGGTGGCATGAAGATCTTATTGAGAAAAGTTATACCCTAGGGAGGCATGGGGGAGATACAACATTCAATGCTGCTGCCCTCGGGATGGACACTTCAAGGGTTTGACTCTCACAAAGCATGGCCTTCAAGATGGCATTAATTATGCGGTTGGTAGAGAGTAATCGAGGGCATCTAGCCTGGCCTTTATAAATCAACCTTTCACATCCCAGGATTGACATCTACTCAAGGCTTCTCATGATGAGGGGGTGCCGTTCCCCTCCTCATCGGAGGTTGATCGATATTTTTTCCTAGCTAAGGGGATTTCCATTCACCGCTTGCTCGAGCATCGAACACCCTAGGCAAGCATCAGAATGTACATTTTGGCATGGAAGATGTTGAAAATATCCATCGGTTCAGCAAAGAAAGTGGACTAGTGATCATCGGAGGTTGCTTTGGCATTGCACTACAGGGAGGGGCCTTTCACTTTTTCCAAGAGGGTTCCTTACCCATTGGCTAAGTAGTTATTCGGATGTCTCCAGCAAAATATTCTGGAGGTGGATAAGTCCCCAGGATAAGGATCAACTACACCATCATTAATATCTTTTTTCAAGGACTGTCATCTCCTTCAAGTGGTGGTCCTCCTGCATAAACATCTCTGAGAACCTAGAATGCAGCTTGGATTTATCGTTAAACCAGCAGTTGATGATATTAGTGGGATTCCATCCTTACAGCCTTCAAGATCGCTCTTTATCCCTTAGCTTATGGCATAGTGCTAACAAGGAGTTATCCTTCCTCCTTTTATTGATATCTTTGACCGTGATTCGGCCTAGCTACTCCCGAGGGGTGCTACATAGCTCCGATTTTTGCTTGTTAGTATACAAAAGATACTTTGGTGGATTGAGTTCGACCCATCGGTCATGTGGTGTCTCCAAGAGGGAGTTTATTTTTTCTGTTGCTCCTAGCCTTTTTGACTTGTATATCGTCTGTAAAAACTCAGTAGCACAATCTTTATTAATAGCAATTAATAATTTAAAGATGTTTACTCACAATATACTTAGGAGTCCCCAAGGTCTCATGTTTAAAGGTCTCACCATAACCCCACCGTCTTAAGCGGTTGTTCTGATCCCACCTTATCCTTGTCAGGCAGTAGCAAATTGATGCAACGCGCTCTCTTACTGAACTTGAGTCAGCATCCTTTCTCTAGCACCAATCTGTTGCTGTAAATTTTTGGCTTAGGTCAGAGTAGTTGGAGTAGGTCGAGGTCCGATGAAGATTATGGCTATTGGTCTTGCAAAAGAAGTTCCTGATCGGAGCTGGTTTCAGCAGAAACCTTCCAACATTCAAGTTAGAAATTAGAAACAGATGAAAAAAAGTGAGTGCTTATAGTTATTCATACCTTTGAAGCCCCTTGTTTGCCTCTACTTATAAGCCAAGATCAAAATTATCGAGAATATGGAGGCTGATGTGACCTCTCTCTATGCATAATCGAATACTCTCTCTTTATGGTTGGATTTGATAGGTATGCAGGCGATATCTTTGAGATTGGTGATTGATGCTTTGCTATAGCCATGGATATCCAACTCTGAAAGGTAAAAACTGTTAGCCTTGCTGTTGCCGAAGGCATCATAACTTGAAAATAAAAAAGTATGAAGATTGTGCTCCTTCCATAGACACCATACTACTATGATTAGCAAGCATTCGAAGGCCAAAAAATTTGTTGTTAATTGTCTACTAGTACCTCCAAGAATCTCGAATCTAGGAGGTTGAACATGATTAAGATGATGGATCAGAATTCTTTTGCGAACCTACACTACAACAAGAGGTGATCCGTGAACTCCTCATTTTTGCTACATAAGGGGCATCTATTCTCTATGCTGACTCTCCTCTATTTTAGATTTACTGCCATTAAGATTTATTATGATAACAAAGCCAAGTGAATAACTTTGCTTTTTCTGGGATAGGAAGCTTCTACATGAATTTACCAAAGCGAGTGACCACTCCACCATGCATGAGAAGGTTATAGCGGTGCTTTACTCAGTACATTCCTTTTTCATTCTACTTCCAAATTCATTTGTCAGGTTCAACCATTAGAGAAGATGGTTGAAAAAGAAGTGACATGATGTGGAGTTCCATCCTTGCTTGCAAGCTCAGTGGGTACCTAAAGTTCATTTCAATATTATGCTAGAGAAAGGGAAGAAGAGGTTTAGAATGATCTCTCCTATCCAATAATCACACCAAAAGAGGATATAATATCCGTTGCCCAATTTCGGGCGAAAAAACTATTTAAACAAACCAAATAAGCTAAGGATATTTATCCAAAATGGTGAGGTCGTTTGGATCAGATACCTTGTTGGTTCCAAAGTCAATCTTCTTGAGTAGTAGATGATTGTGAGCAACTTGCACCATGGCTTTTGTTGATTGCTAAAATACCTCCACCACCATTTAAGTAGGAGAGCTTGGTTAAGGGTGGAGTGGTCCTTAACTCCTAAACCACCATATTGTCTTGGCCTACATACTTGATTCCAATTAAGCAGATGCCTGATGGTACTTCATGTTTGTTGGGTATCCCATATGAAATTCTAGCATAGTTGATTAATCTCTCGGATAACCACTGAAGGGAGTTTAAGCACAAACATCCTGTAGATTGGAGTAGCTCGAAGCACTGAGTTTGTCAGGATTATTCGGCCAGCAAGTTTTAGAGTCTTTCATTTCCAACCGCACAACTTGTTGAATATCTTTTCAATAAGAAATGATCAATCTTGCTTAGTCAATTTTTAGTGATGAAGGGGGATACCCAAGTAAAGAGTGGGAAGTTTAGAAACCTAACAATCAAGTATAGCTGGCAGGTTAAGAGTGAGATCCTCATTGGTTCCCAGGCCAATGAGTTAGATTTTATAGAAATTGATATGTAGGCTTGTTGTGAGTTCAAAGCCATAAAAGATTAGTTTAAGTGATTTGATGCTTGCTATATCTACTTTGCAAAAAATCAAAGTGTCGTCAACAAATTGCAAACAACTAGTGTGCTCCTCTAAACCTTGCATTCCAACCTCATTGATAATCTTTTCAAAGATGGCTATCCTCAGAATTTTGGTAAGGACATCAGTTTCTAAGATGAAAAGAAGGGAGGAGAGGGGGGGAGAGTGGGTTACCTTATTTTGGACCCCTTCTATTGTGAAGCCATTTCCCAATGGAGTTGTTAATAATCAAAGTTGAGTTTGATAATTGAAGCAATATCTTCATCCAGTTGATCCATTTACTACCGAAATCTCTAGGGTTAGGAGATCAAACAGAAAGGACCATGATACATTGTCAAAAGCTTTCTCAAAATTACTCTTACAAATAACATCCAGTATTTTGAAGTCTTTGAAGTAGGCGACTAGTTCCACAGTTGAAATATAACTGTCAAAAATTATTCGACCTTTAACAAATGCCATTTGGAAGTCAGAGACCAGATCCTCCACCTTGACTTGGAGTTGGTTGATAGAACTTTAGATATGATGTTTATCAACCTATTCTTAATGCTGATAGGCCTAAAGTCCTTGACTGAGGCTTGGTCAGATTTTTTCAGTATAAGTGTTATATAGGTATAGTTCAGTCTGGATAAGTCACATACATCATTATAAAAATCTGAAAATATTTTGATTATGTCATATTTAATGGATTCCAATATTTCTGATAGAAGGCCATCTGAAAGTCATCTGGACCTGGTGATTTATTTTTAGCCAAACTAAAAATTGCCATCTTGATCTCATCCTGAATAAAAGGAGCGGTTAATTGGTGTAAGTCTGGTGGATTCCCAGGATACAGAATTTTCCAATCGACTACTACATGATTGGCTCTAGGTGATCTGATTAATGAGTAGTATTTGAGAAAAGTCTGTTCCAACTCTGCTTGAGATTTCAGAACCTTGCTATCATGATAAATCTCTGTTATGTGATTTTTTCTCATCCTATTGGATGCACTGATGTGAAAAAATTTTGTGTTTCAGTCTCCCTCTCGAAGCCAAAAGTTACATGATCTTTGCTACCACAATGTCTACTCTTGCTGAAGAACTGTGTCTAGATGCTGCTTGAGTTTTGCTCTAATCTTTCGTTCTTCTATATTTAGGTTCCTTTGTTCTTTAATCTCATCCAGGTTATTAATTTAGCGAGATACATATTGCTTCTTTTGGGTGATGTTGGCTACATTTGCCTTACTCCACCTCCTGAGTTTGACTTGAAGATGATGGAGTTTGAGGACCATATTGGCTGCCCCTTCCTCAACTGATGGGATTTTCGACCACCATTTCCTCATCAACCCATCGAAACCCTCATAATAATACCAGATGTTTTCAAACCAGAAGGGTTTTCTTAGCAAACTTACATTGCAAACTACTGGCTTGAGGGATAGGAGAGGAACATGATCTGAAGTTACTCGCGAAAGTGGAGCGAGCATAGATGACGGGTACGCATGTTGCCAGTGTAGGAAAACTAGGCATCTATCCAATTTTGCCAAGCTTGCTTGCTATCTAAAATTCGATCAAGTATATCTGCAAGAAGCTGGATTAATCTCAACTAGAGCCAGAGAGTCAATAAGATATTGAATTCTCTAGACTGGCGGGCACACCCTGGAGCTTCTGATCTTTCATCATTGAATCTAGTAGCATTAAAATCACCTACCAATACCCAAGGGGAGTTGATAAAGTGACTAAGTGAAGGGAAAAAAATTTGATTCAGATAGGATTGCTGGGATGCATCCGAATAGATTCCTATTCTTAAACTTTCATAACTTAATGATTACCTGATATGTAGCGGAGATGGGATCACGATCCTTAGGGGTTTTTTGAATCAGACATCTTACAAGATCTGAAAGCACAGACCCTCTACTTCATGCGTATGCCAGGCATCGTAGAAAAGAGGGATGATTCTAAGGATGTCGCTCCTTCTAAAGGGCAGCAAGGGAGGAAGGAGATCTGATCTCTACATCTTAGGAGGGATTCTCCATGCCAAGAAAGGATGCCAAGATCCACCATACCAAAAAAAGGGATGCTTCCTTTTTGTCACACAAAACCTCACACCTCATGGTAATTTTCTCTCTTATTTTGTCACACGAATTCAAGACGTTCAACCACCGGGGGTTAAGATCCTCCCTTTAAATAGATGTGGACACCCTTTTATCTGATCAAGTTCTTAACTAATTAAGACTCTTAATTCAAATCAGATTTGAATTAGTTTCTAACCTTATCCAACTAGGAGAACCAAAGGAAATTGGACACTGTCCTTTCATATGAACTCCCTTCACGGTGCACATCTGATATGGGGAGGAAAAACCAATGCTTCCCTTTCTCTTGGTCGGCCACTTAATGAGAGAGAGTCTCAGATATTTTGGACTTTATGGATCTAATCTATATGAGGCTCAATTTGAATCCAATTCGAACCTGATTCGAACTAAATTCAAATAGGTTGTTATCCCAATCTGATTAAGATTCAAGTCTAAGTCTAACTTAAATTTTTAACCCAATTAGTCTTAATTAAATTAAATCCAATTAAATCAAATCTAATCTAAAATAATTAGCACTTGAATTGAATCTCTCATAAATCTCTTGGATCATAGATCAGATCATATTCACCCCTGGAATTAAACCTGCACCTCATATCCAGTTCTAGCTGGATAGAGTCAATTGTTTAATCTCATATAATCTCTAACTTAATTCTCAATTAAGCTAATCTATTTATTCAATCAAGTCTTATACTTTCAAATTGAATACACAGATATTAGATCAATTTCTTCCAACGTTGTTTGACTTTGTGCGTGACTCTTTAGGTTAGAATACTAAGTCAGTAGTATAGAAATTATTTTCTATACTAATTGAAGTTATCATCTAGCAATAATTTTTGATGTCCGGATAGGTCAAATATTTATAAAGTAATATTCAAAAATTTAGACATATGATTACCGTATAATTCATCTTTGTGACCCTAAATACTCAGGATGACCTAAGATTTGCTGTCAAACCTGAATGAGTCATCCACATTATATTTCAATCTTTCAAATCTATCATATGGACTAGTCTAATCAGGATTTTACTAAATTAAAATATAATGATGCATTATTTTTTATAATCTGAAGGGATCAATCCCATCTTGACTCATACATAGACTTCGCAAGTACTTGACTGTACCCAATAGTCTTCCATCACTGCATTAGAAATACAGATAGTTCGATACCAAAGTACAGTGACTTACTTGTAAGTCACTATGGTGATCTCAGGTCTGAGAGATACCTATGCCCATACCCTTAATGTGTTGCCCTTAATAGTAGAGCATTCAGCAGGTGAGTCACTTGATCAGTGATGATGTACTCCTACATCTCACCTGTATGCCATACCAGTATCTTTATACTCTTTGATTACGAGGACAATCAATCTATATGGCATATAACGATCTATATTTGATAAACATCATCATCCTATTAATGACGTATCATTTGGTCAGAAATACGTTTAAGAACTATTCGATAAATTTTTCTTTATCGATTATATTATAATTCTAAGAACTTCATCAAAAAATTAAAAATTTTATAGAAAAGATGTACATATGATGAACTTACCAAAATAATTTTTATTTATTGATTAATAATTTATATATAAGAGCTTAATTATTTATAATAAGTCGATTGGCTTTATGACACAATTCCTAATAACTCCCACTTGAACTAAAGCTAATCGAGTAGTATCTTATATCCATCTTCCACTATGGTCATCGAACTCTTTGTTTTCGAAAGCTTTAATCGAGAGGTCGGTCAGATTTTTTTTTCTATCAATCTTTTATAGCTCGACATCGCCTCGATCCACGATCTCACAAACAAAATGATAGCATCGCAAAATATGTTTGGTTCTCTGATGAGACTTAAGTTCCTTAGCTTGAGCTATGACACTACTACTATCCCAATATAGTAAAATTGGACCATCAATAGAGGAAACCACTCCAAATTCATTGATGAACTTTCTTAACCAAACAGTCTTTTTTTGCAGCATTAGATGCCGTAATATATTCTGCTTCGCATATAGAGCCAGCTACCGTGTGTTGCTTGAAACTCTTCCAATATATCGCTCCTCCATTCAAGATGAAGACATAGCCCTACATATTTTTACTATCATCATAATTTGATTGAAAATTAAAATTAGGATATCTCATAAGTTTTAAGTCAGTGTCTCCATAGATAAGTCATTGGTCTTTAGTATTTCTTAAATACTTAAGAATTGTCTTTACAATCTTCCATTGATTTTTATCCAGATCAGATTGATACCTACTCACTATTCTAATGAGTATGCCACATCTGATCTCATATACATCATAGCGTACATGATAGATCTCACTATCGAGGCATATGGGATTCTACTCATACGCTCTCTCTCTTGAGAAGTTTTCGATAATCCTTCTTAAAGAGAGTAATTTCATGATCTATCTGTATAGATCTTCATCTCCAGGATGTAGAATGCTTCTCCTAAATCCTTCATGGAGAATTGTGATGATAGTTACAACTTTACACTTTGTAAAATGGATATGTCATTTTCTATTATGAGTATGTCATCTACATACAATACAAAGAAAATGACTACAGAATCGTTAGCCTATTTGTAGATGTAAAATTTTTTTTATTCTTAACGATACCATATATTTTGATCGTCTTATCAAAATATATATTCCAACTCCTAGATGCTTGCTTCAGTCCATAAACGGATCTATTTGGCTTGCACATCTTAGATTCGTCTGTGGATGTAAATCTTTCAGATTGTATCATATACATCTCTTCTTCTAGCTTCTCGTTAAGGAAAGCGATTTTGACATCTATTTATCAGATCTCGTAATCTAAGTATGCTGCTATTGCAAGCATAATCCAGATGGACTTGAGCATTGCCATAAGAGAGAACGTCTCATCATAGTCAATACCATAACATTGATGATATCCCTTGGCAATTAGATGGATTTTATAGATCTCCACCTTCCCATCTACTCTTTTTTTCTTTTTGAAAATCCATTTACACCCTATAAATTTAATCCCTTCAGATGGATAAACAAGTGTCCATACACCATTGATCTCTATGGACTCCATCTCGAATTTCATGACATCAAGTTATTTCTCAGAGTCAGGTCTTTGCATGGCATCCATATAGATGATCAGATCCTCGTCATTCTCATCTAATTCAATAGGATCACCATCCTGGATCAAGAAACTGAAGTATCTGTCCAGTTGATGCGGTACTCTACAGGATCTCCTCATTGGCATCTCTAATTAAATCTGATTCTATATGTACCAATTTTTCTATCTCACGAACTTCACTAAGTTTGATTTTAGTGGCATCAGTTTCTTCACTAAGAAACTCTCTTTTTAGAAAGACTGTCCTATTGCTGACAAACATCTTTTGTTCTTCAGTGAGGTAGAAATAATATCCTTTCATTTTCTTAGGGTATCCTATAAATAAGTATGTATCGGACTAGGTCCAAGCTTATCTGTCTTTAAACGTTTGACATAAACCGGGCATCCTCAAATCCTAAGATGTGAGAGCACCAGCTTATACCCTGTCCATATCTCATATGGTGTTTTATTGACAGACTTGCTTGGAACCTTACTCGGTACATAGCAAGCAGTATCAAGAGTGTATCCCCAAAAAGAGATTGGCAGACTCGTAAAGCCCATCATGGGTCGAACCATATCTAAAAATATTTGATTTCTCCTTTCAGCTATCCCATTATATTATGGTGTTCCAGGAGGGATCTATTATGAGGGAATCCCATTCTCTTCCAGATATGTCAAAAAATTATTGGTAAGGTATTCATCTCCTCGATCAAATCGAAGAGTTTTAATATTTTTTCAGTCTATTTTTTTACTTCACTATGAAATCGTTTGAACATTTCAATAATTCAAACTTATATTTTATAAAATAGATGTACCCATACCTCGATAGATCGTTAGTAAATATAATAAAGTAATAGTATCATCTTCTGATGCTTATATTCATAGGTCCACATACATCACTATGTACTAGACTTAAAACATCGCTAGCTCGCTCATCTTTTCTCTTAAAAAGTGACTTGGTCATCTTGTCAAGAAGATAGAATTCATAGGTCGGTAATGATTCACAATCATTAATTTCGAGGATATCCTCTTTGGTTAATCTGTCTATCCTGTTCTTATTTATATGACCTAGTCTATAATACCAAAGATATATTTTACTGACATTATCTATTTTTAGATATTTGTTAGATATGTACATTACACTAACAGGCTGTGATAATAAGTATATGTCATGTTTCAATTGTCCTCGCATAATTATAGTATCACTCACGATGATATCACAAAAATCATTCTTTATTAAAAATTTAAAACTAAGTTTGGCCAAAAAGCTTATAGAGATGACATTCATCATAAAGGAAGAATAATAATGACACTCATCTAATATAATACTACTAGACTTGAAAATAAGCTACATAGTTTCTAAAGCTAGTACTGGAACAAGACTTCCATCTCCAACATTCAGAAATCATTCGCCTTCTCTAAACTTCCTACTGATCTGAAGTCCCAGCAATGAATTATAAATATTAATTAAACTTTTAGTATCTAATATCCAGGTAGTAGTATCACAGACAGAGAAATTACAAGGAGTTATCATATAAGTACCTTATGTAGCAACATATTGCTTGTTTTTCTTCTTTGGCCTATTTGGGTCAAGGGAAGCTAAACATGCAGGACAATTCCTCCTCCAATAATCTAGCTTCTTGCAAAAAATATGTTCTACCTAGCTTTTGTAGACTTTCGACTTCTTGCTCTGCTTCGCTCTTGGATCCACAGCATGACTCTTTTGCACCTTTTTCTTCTTTCCTCTCTTAGAGAATCGACGATCTGTAGATGAACTTCCCACTATATGCATCAACTCTTTTTGGAGCTGATGGTCCTTCTCGAATGTCTGCAGCAATCCTAGCAAACCATGATAGTTTACTGCAAGCTTGGTCATTCTATAATGACTCAAGAAGGATGAGTAGAATTTTTGTAGCGAGTTCATAATAGCATCCTTGTCCAATTATTCATATAACAAAAGGTCAAGTTTGTTCAGGCATTCAATCTACTCAATCATGTACAATATATGATCAGTGATCGACGTCCCCTCTCATATACGGGTATTGAATATAGCACAGGAGGTTTTATGTCTCTCAGCATCCTCAGGGGTGTCGAAGAACTCATTCAATATTTGAATCATCTGCTTCAGTTGTGCATCCTTGAACTTATGACTAAGTTCATCGTTCATAGCTACCCTCATGATGCAACACACTGTGGTGTGGTCATTGAGCCACTTCTGAAAAGTATCTCTCTGTGTTGCGTTCGCAGCAGATTCTTCAGGTGCTGGATCCGTAAGCACGTACAGGATCCTCTTGTGCTTCAAAACAATCTTCAACTTTCGATACCAGCTATCGAAGTTAGGTCTGAAAAGCTTGTCATTGTCTAACAGTGAGCGGAGTGATAGTGTGTTACCCATTACTAAAAAAGAAAACTAAAGACCTATTAGTATATGAATTATTTTAATCTTAAAGATATAGACTTGAGTCTTAAGGTTCTTCTACTATTTTATACGAATTGATAGTCTCTACCCTCAATTTGAAGAATTACATTAATCCCTTAGTAGGTACTAGAATTCACACAGACTGTATTCGGGTCCGAGTGTAGCTTGATCAATCCTTGTGCATCTATGGATAGGTTCTTAATTAATTATTTTTTAAAATAATTTTTAGCAACTGATTTTATCCCAGGCTTCTCTTCAATAGGTGTGTGGCACCTCCACTAAAAATTTTGGTTAACTCCAACCATTAACATGACTACACCAAGTACATCTAACAAATAAATATTTGACCCAAGTGTGGCTAGGCCAACCTGATCATTGATCTGAAAGGTACAATAAGGTGGTCATATGATGAATGATAATTTTAATACCCAATAAATACCAGACGTGTAGTGCCTCCAATACTTATTTAGAATATTAGACTCATTATCATGCACCTTAATGGGAGGCTATGAACTAGTTATCCCTATAACTGTATCATTTTAAAGATCTAATAATTTAGAAGATTTGATTTAATGATTTAAGAATAAGAGAATAAATTAATTTATAAGTCATAAATCCTCTAATTGACTTCGTCAAGTCATGAAGAGGACTAGAGACAAGCTGATATAGAGATAACTAAATTAGTCAAACTAATTTACCTTAGTGATATGGGTCAACTCGAATCATTCAGTGATCTAATCAAAACATAATCTATCAAATTGATCAGGTAAGTAAGATCAGTGGGAGGATCTATCTCTGCTTATCTTAGATACCATCGAAATGACTAGACAAGTGGACTGCCAATTAAAAACCATCGATCAAATTATCATACTTATCTTAGACACCAATTGTTCGATTGATTTCAATTCGATCAGCTAAAGGACTTGACTAAAACACTAAGCCACAATCAGGTCCATTTTGTATGATCAAAAATATGAATTTGATCAAGTTACAACTATTGAGGTTGATTTAAAAAAATTCTGACATAGTCTAATATAACTTTTGATTAGATTTAATCAATTCTCTATTTAGTTTATATTTATTTCTAATCCTAGGTCTAACCAGTTAAATGATCTGATTCGAGCTAACCCATTACCCATCAATTTATGAGGTATCTTAAGATCTTCAATTCTCAAATCTAAATTTTTTACTCTTAATTTTTAATTAAGTACGTGAAACGTGTGTTTCAATTGTAAAATATTTTACTAGGGTTTCATGTGAAGCATACATCATATGTCATAATTTTTAAATCTTAAAAACTAATTTTCAGATCTAAGTTTAACAATTAAACTTCTATTAATTTGATCTAAATTTCATCTATACATCACATGCATCATATAAAATTTAGATCCCAACAGATTACATCATATGCAACATTTAATTCAGATCTTAAAATTAATTTTTATATCTAAATTTATTTCATTAAAATTACTATAAATTATAAATTATTTTAGATCTAATCTAAATATATTTATGATCAAAATAATTTTAAATTTTTTATTATTTTTTTATAAGATTTAATCATAGTGACACCCCTACACGTCATAAGAGAATCCATCGAATGAGCAAGAGAGGGACTTTAATTTTTATTTTCTCTTATGATCGGATGGCCTGATGATCATCCTAATTCGAGTACTGAGCTACTAAGATCAAAAATCTAATTTCAAATATAATTTATATCTATATATATATTATCAAACAATCTAGGCGTGCACATGAATATGATCATATCAAATATGATATTCATCTAATCTAATTAGATCAATGCATCATATACTTTATTTTAGATCTAAACCTATATTTATATAGCATATAAAATAAATAATTCAGATCTAGAATCTGACAGAAATCTATTCAGAAACACATGTGAACATATAGAAAATAAAATTCTAATTAAATCTGTTTGGATGTTGTGCAAAATTCTGTTTAAAATCAGATCTAAAAATCTGTCAAAACAGATTTAATTCAGATCTTGATTAAGTCTAACTTCTAACCTAAAAAATCTTCACAAAAATTCTATTGAAATAGATTTAGAATAGAACATAATTAGTGGTTATTCTAACAAAAAATATGCAACAAAAAATTATGTTAAAATAGATTTATAACAGATTTCAATCAACCATTGATTTGGATCTTGAAATTTAGTCAAAATCAAATCAAAAAATTTAGATTAACAGGTCTAAATCAGTTTAATATCTACCATAAAAATCTGGTTACATATCAGATGTAAACCTATTAGAAAAAAATTAGTATACATCCATATTATCAAATTTGGCTCTGATATCAGTTGAAGAAAAAAAAATCTGATTCAGATCGGATCGTCAGGGTGCATCTGAACAGATTTCTATTCTAAAATTTTCATAACCCTTATGATTACCTGATATACAGTGGAGATGGGATCAAGATCCTTAGAGATTTTTTGAATCACATGCCTCGTAAGATCTGAAAACATAGATCCTTTACTTCACACGCATGCTAGGCACCATAGGAAAGAGGGATGATTCTCGAGATGTTGCTCCTTCTGAAGGACAGCAAAGGAGAGAGGAGATTTGTTCTCCATGCCTTAGGAGGGATTCTTCATGCCAAGAAAGGATGCCAAGATCCACCATGCCAAAAAAGGGATGCCTCCTTTTTGTCGTACAAAACCTCACACCTCACGATAATTTTCTCTCTTGATTTGTTGCACAAATTCAAGATATTCAACTACTGGTGGTTAAGGTCCTCCTTTAAATAGATGTGGACGCCCCCTTATCTGATCAAGTTCCTAACTGATGAGGACTTTTAATTCAAACCATATTTGAATTAGTTTCTAACCTTATCCAACTAGGAGTACCAAAGGGAATTGGATGCCATCCTTTCACATGAACTCCCTTCACACGTGCACATCTGATATGGGGTGGAAAAACCAGTGCTCCCCTTTTTCTTGGTTGGCCACTTAATGAGAGAGAGTCTCAGGTTTTTTGGACTCTATGGATCTAATCCATATTAGACTCAATTCGAATCCAATTCAAACTTGATTCGAACTAAATTTGAATAGGCTATCAATCCCAATCTGATTAGGATTCAGGTCTAAGTCTAACTTAGATTTTTAATATAATTAATCTTAATTAAATTAAATCCAATTAAATCAGATTTAATCTAAAATACTTAGCATTTAAATTCAATCTCTCATAAATCTTTTGGATTATAGATCAGATCATATTCATCTCCGAAATTAAACCTACATCTCATGTCTAGTACTAGCTGGATATAGTCAACTGTTTAATTTCGTATGATCTCTAACTTAATTTTTAATTAAGCTAGTCTATTTATTCAATCAAGTTACATACTTTCAAATTGAACACATAGATATTAGGTCAATTCTTTCCTACGTTGCTTGATTTTATGCGTGACTCCATAGGTTCGAACACTAAGCCAGTAGTATAGAAACTATTTTTTGTACTAATCGAAGTTACCATCTAGCAATGGTTCTCGACATCTGAATTGGTCAAATATTTGTAAAGCAATATTCAAAAATCTAGGCATATGGTTACCGCATAATTCAACTCTTTGATCCTGAATGCTCAGGATACCTAGAATTTGCTGTCAATCTTGAATGAGTCATCTACATTGTATTTCAATCTTTCAAATCTATCATATAGACTCATTTAGTCAAGATTTTACTAATTGAAATACAATGATACATTATCTCTTGTAATCCGGATGAGTCAATCCCATCTTGACTCACACATAGATTTCGCAAGTACTTGACTGTATCCAATAGCCTTCCGCCACTGCATTAGAAATACAGATAGTTCAGTACCAAAGCATAGTGAGTTGCTTGCAAGTCACTATGGTGATCTCAAGTTTGAGGGATACTTATATCGATACTCTTCGTGAGCTATCCTTGACAGTAGAGTGCTCAGTAGGTGAGTCACTTGTTCAGTGACGAGGTACTCCTACATTTCACATGTATGCCATATCAGTTTCTCTACACTCTTTGGTTATGGAGATAACCAATCTATGTGGCACACAATGATCTATACTTGATAAATATCATTCTATTAATAACGTATCATTTGATCGCGAACATGTTTAAGAACTATTCAATAAATCCTCCTTTATCGATTGTATTATCGTTCCAAAGACTTCATCATAAAATTAAGAGTTCTATAGGAAATATGTACGTATGATGAACTTGCCAAAATAATTTTTATTTATTGATTAATAATTCATATACAAGAGCTCAATTGTTTACAATAAGCCAATTGGCTTTGGGATATAATTCCTAACACTTAGTATTTTCAATTCACATAGAAAGGCGTTGCAGCTGGTTCGATTGTGTGGCCCATACATAGATGTTACTAACTATAAATTTTTCATCACTATTCTTGAACGAAAATTCTATGCTTATAGAGTAGCTACCAATCTGAAGTGGTCTCCTTGATATCTCATTTTCATCCCACACTGTTAGTAGACCTCCTACAATCCTGAGGCATCCAATGTTTGAAAACCTTCAAATTTAGGACCACAGATAGACCTCAAGAGATGCTGAAAGAATCGATTTAACTTGATTTCTTGGAGGCAGAAAACCATGCATTCAGCCTCTTTGATTGTTTCCTAACTGGACGTCTCTTTGAGGGTAAGCCAAGCCCTCTAACATTCCAAAAGAAAATTTGCATCAATAGTTCGGGATGGGAAATAGTGATAAGCAAGTCCTCTTTGAGGCATTTTTCATTGATTTAACGAGAACAAACCTAGGATGAAATGAGGAAGACCATAGAGGAGATACCGAAGAACACCAAACAAGGACCATAATGATAGCCCTAGTGTGTCCAGGGACGTAGCAGTAAGCTTGTATTACTAGAGTGTGCTTACAATATGTCAATTTTAGGAGCACACTGACGAGCGCCACTGGAGGCATGAACTAACAGACTCCAAAGGACTACAGTGCGTAGTGATTAACAACTTCATACCAAAAGATAGGATATATTGAACCATTAACATAGCTAAGGGTGACAAAACATGATTTTTTTGAAGAGCAAGCTGCATCAATCGGCTTTGGTTTTGGCTCCTTCACTCATTGACGAAAGACTACAATGTTGAGATTCGAGGCTCTTCAGTAACAAGATAGCTGTTGCAGCTTCATCAACAGATAGGATCAGCCCATACTTTCCAACCATCTTAGCAATATCACTAGCTGTGAGGGAATTAATGAAGAAGGCATCCTCCTCTATTAAGCATTACTTAGCAATCCCCAAGGTTTTGAGCTTCTTTAACTGGATACGAGCACTTCTTTTAGCAATCCCCAAGACTTAAAATGCATTTTTATGTTGCATCCCAAGCTCAATAATTCAATGTCTCTTTACTTGATTGATTTGGCTTGGCATGAAGGATAATTCAATAAGCTAGGATGATACCATATGTATCCTTGTTGGTAACCCATACTCAGATAGGAAAAAAAAAAAAAAACTTCTAATAACAAAGATTAGAAAAAAATATAGAAATACCCTCTCAACTTTAATCTAATTTTACTTACATCCTATACACTTTAAAAAATATCAAACTTATCTTTTTAGTTGCCAATATATTCCAATGTAGTCCAGTCATTCACTTACCAATAAACAGTATTATTTTTTTCTTTCAATAGATAGAAATATCCCTCGCTCATGGATAGGCTTGGAGGAGGAAGAGGAGAAGGAGGGGGCCACCATAGAGGGGGATGGCTTATAGATGGCTTAAAGGAGGAGAAGTATAAGGAGAAAGGAGAGGCGATGGAGGAATGGGTAGAGGTGGAGAGTAGAGCCATCAAAATGGGCCATGGCTCGCGGGCTAGCCCGTTTAAACCCTTAAAATAGTAGGGCTGGGCTACTAGTTTGGTAGCCCATTTAACAAAAGGGCTTTTCAGCCCGGCCCGTTTATGGCCCGGTCCGTGAAGGACTGACCCATCTAGCTCAGGGGCTGGCCCATTTATTTAAAAAAAGTGGCACAATTACACAAATTGTTAAATGTTAAAAAGAAAATTTAATATTAAAATCAGTTACATGAGTGACTTTTTATTAAACTGCACGTTTGTTTCCTAATGTTCTAATTAAAAATTATCTAAAATATTCTAATTGAGAATCGGGACTGAACTTCAATGGTTAGACTTAATGTTATTTGAATAATATTTATTACTTATTGGTTTCTTTGATTTTATAAAGCTTAATTACTTTGTAGTATTTTTTTCTCACAGAGAATGGAGATTATGATATTATTAAAAATTTTTTGAAGTTATTTCATATTTGTTTTTGGTGTTTTAAAATTTGACGTAGGAATTGGTTTTATTTATTTATTTAATGAAGTATTATGTTTGAGAATTTTTTAATTTTTTATAATTCAAAA
The DNA here is from genome assembly GCF_000442705.2 of Elaeis guineensis. NCBI lineage: Eukaryota > Viridiplantae > Streptophyta > Magnoliopsida > Arecales > Arecaceae > Elaeis > Elaeis guineensis. The sequence continues at coordinate 52,239 of NW_027332428.1, forward strand.
AATTATTTTAATTTTGGTGAGTTATAATGGCCGGCCATTTAGGCCCTTCATTTATAAGGGTTAGGGTTGGGCTGCCTATTTGATGGCTTGTTTATCAAAAGGATATTTTTGACTCGACCCTAATAAGCCCAGCTCATGAAGGGCCGGCCCGTTTTGACAACTCTAGTGGAGAGAGCTGCTATGAAAGAGAAGAAATGGATAAGGAGGAAGGAGGAGAGAGAAAGAGGAATGCCAATGATGGAGGAGGAAGGAATTGATCGGAGAGGAGGGGAGAGGGAGGAGGAGGAGGAAGAGAAGGCGGTAAAGGAATGGATGGAGGTGGAAGAAGCTGCCATGGAGAAGAAATGGGTGAAGAAGAGAGGAAGAAAAAGGGACATCGGCAATGGAAGAGGAGGGGATCAATCGGAGAAGAGGAAGGAGGATGAGGAAGAAAAAGGAGAGGTGGTGAAGGAATGGGTAGAGGTGAAGGGAGCCACCAAGGAGGAGAAGAAATAGGTATCGCAGAAAAGGAAGAAGGTGGAGATAAAGATATTTTCATCATTTTATAAAATAATGGTATCATATGATAGTCATATGATATTTTTCCGTTCATAGAGATAAATGGCTGGACCACGTTATAATATATCTAGAAAGATTAGTTTGATATTTTTTAAAGTATAGGAGATGTAAGTAAAATTACACTAAAGTTGAAGGATGTTTCTATAATTTTTTTTAAAACTTAAATAAAGATCTTTTTACCACATTGATCCTGTCTTTTCGAGAAAAATTGGACCACCTAATTGAAGGACTGTCTTATAAGTAACCCTGCATAGAGAATCTTAATGATTGAATGTATTTATCAGATTGACTATGCCTCTTTCTCACTTTCCTGCTGCTTTCATGCTTTTTTAGCTTGTTTCATTAAACTAGTTAATGTAGTTGATTTGTTCAAACTGTAATTGTTGGCCTATGGTTCATAAATTCTATATTTCACTGACTGTTGACTATATAAGCTGGGCTGCATTTTGTTCTTTTACTTATTTACTATGTATGCGTTCTGTTTTTCACCGACATGATCTTCTATATTTCTTTTATGCATCTCAATTTGTTTCCTGAAGCCAAAAAGGAGGACAATTATCTTGCTATATTCTTTAAGCTGTATCATTCTGCCAACTTCTCAATTGAGACACGAGTGTATGGGGAGTTAAGCTTGTGCCTGATGGACCAAATCAATGGAAATCATAAAAAGCTTACTTGTATATCCCTCAATCTTCTTATCTTATTCTTAGTTTGCAGGAAAAGGCCTATGGGAATTTATCTTTAATTGCTCACAAACTTTACAACATGGTCAGGCATATTTAAGGCTTTTATGCCCAAAGGAAACTGATTAAAGCTATAAGCATCGCAGTCTCATGTCTTGTTGCATTTGCTAACAATCAGCTATGGGGAAGTGATGAAAACTTTTTGAGGGAACAAATAACAACTTTTTGTTTAGCTCTGGAGTCTCCAGATGACAGAAGTATTTACGACATTTTGTTTTCGATCTTTTGCAGGTCAGGAACGGTATTCCACAGAAAATTCAGTCAGGAAGGTCGAATTTTCTATTGCTTGAAGATCTTTATGATCCGTCAAAGGGGTTTCTTTTGAATAATGAGTGCACTGTCGAAGCAACGGCTACTATCTTAATGCCACTGATTTTTAGCTGTCCTTATCATATTCAGTACCATATAAATGATGCTTGTCTCTGCAAATTATGGAATTGCAAATTATGGAACTTTTGGAATTTCTCTGACCAAATTCCTAGGAAAAACAGTTTGAGTTACCATAATATGCACAAAATTACATGTTGGATTTCTTTGATTCTAATCTCTCAGACCTGCTGCTTATATTGAATATATTTTTGCTTGTTCTCAAAGGCTTGCTTGAGTGGTAAAATGAATACTAAACAAGCAGGCAGAACTCCTTCATTTTGTTTTTGAGCTGAACTCCTCCCCTTTCTTCCTCTAAATGGATTACAGACATAATTTTAGGGAGAAGAGATTCCAGCCAGAGCAAAATGGTTGGATTTTGTGGTCTCAGTTGCCTATATGAAGTCCTTTAATCGAAATGGCTGATGATAGGGCAATGGTGAGTATTGATACCATGTTGCGTTTTTCTCAAAATCTGTTTTTTTGTAAATAGTGAGTACAGTATCAAAGCATCTGCTGCTGTTTTTGGATCAGGAATTAACAACTAATGATTTAGTTTGCATTACTATTGTTGTGACGGATTAGATAAACCGATAGAGAGTATGAAAATATGACATGTACAGATTTACATTCAGCCACAAGCCTACATCCATGGGCAAGGATAGAGAAGAGATTCTAATATAATCAAAATGATGAAGTACAAGAATAATGCTGCCACTCCATAGGACTCCAACATCCTGTTTCTCATACTTTTCTAACGATAAAAAAAAGAACATATACATCAAAATCGGGTTGCGGGTGGGTACCCAAGTTCTCCACAACCACCACAAACCTCACCAAACATTCCCAATCAGTTTTTCTTTCTCCCTTTTTTTCTCCAAATGTGTCCAACCGAATCATAAAATGGGGAAGATCAACAAATTCAAGCTACACTAAACAACTACAAATTCTGTCGGAACCATATAAATGATGAATGCTTGAGTTTGGTACGCAGGCTTTTGGTACATATCTTCATTACATGGCTATTAGAATGCACTACAAAGAATCTTTTCCAAAGAAAAAAAATGAAGAACACACTGCAACAAGGATGTTTCTTTTTATTTTGAAAGTGCAGCTTCCTTTTCTTTTGAAAGCGCACAAAGGTTTTTTCCCCTAAGATAGGAACTAAAATCTATGGGAAAATTCTTTATTTTAGGTTGTTGCCTGTGTATTTCTGCTTGAATTTGACACAACTATATTTCAACATACACTCATGTGCATGGTTTATTCAGAAAGGAGCGTTTGATGGATGATTACTGTCCATTTACTTTCAATAGACTTGATAGTCTCTCTATTGATCACATCAGCAAATAAGTGCCGTTTCATTCTATCTGTTTGTGATTTTCAATTCTTCATGTGCACCATGAGAACATTATGTATTCATACAAGGTGAACTCGCTCATCTTTTCAAATATTTATTTCTATGAAATTTGTGTTTTTCACTCTCTCCCCTTCTTTGTAATCTCGAAACACCTTCAAATGAACAAAGAAGATGAAATTCTTTGGAGAATTGTTGTGACACTGTTTCATTACTTTTTATTTGACTAAGAAACTGTCAGTAGGCGCCACCATAAAAACTTTCAAGATCAATATTACGGTAATTTTGGTGTTGATTGATGCTGATTAGAATCAATATCTTGGTTGGTTGATGTGGATACTGAATAATTTTCAGTAGGGATCAAAATATTGGAATTATCTCAGCTAGATATACGATGATCAGGTGATCGAATTATTTCGGATAACCATCATTTTGTTCAGTGACTTCAACCTTTAGTCACTGCAAAACCACAAGAAAATCATTAATCAACACTTGGAGGTCTGCACCATGGCTGTCCTGTGGAGAATTTTTGCATGAGAATCTCATGCACTATGAATGGCATATGAGTAGCTGTCCACAGGGTTGCAAGCATGGCATGCATGGAAGACTTGTCCCGCCATCCCCCTAAGATCCAGCACTCATCACAGCAAGTTGAACAGTAGGATCATAGAAAGGAGATTTTGTCCTGCTTTCTTGTTCCCATAACATGCACCAAGCACTTGCATGGTCATAAAGCCACGCAACTTTTCACATCTCCACTCCACGATATTGCATCAAATGTACCTTCTCATTATGAACATCTGTTCAGGAGACAATAAGGAGCAGCTCCTCCCATCCAATGAACCCCCACCCATGGAAATGACCAAATATGCCTTTGGGCCTATGGGCAAGCACTTACTCAGAGAGGGTCCTTTCATCCACTCACCATCTACTGGACCAACATTTGACCAACCCAGAAGTGCTCATCCAATGGGCTGCGAGGTCCCATACAAGCAGCTGTAGCCAACCTTTCACTCCAATTACTATATATTCTAGGCCTCAGCATACACTGACAATTGCTCCAGGGACCAAACTTTGGTGCCTTTGTCTCATCCATCCTTGGAAATCCATTCCAAGTTCTTTGAATGCTAGTGAAGTTGATGGCGAGGGGCCCCAACCATGTGTAAACTATGATGTTTCTATGTCTTTTTTTATGCAACTGGGATGTTTCTGTCTTATAATGCACTAACAGCTTGGTCAAGTGTGGACTAAATGTTTCCACTTGGCATGCATGGACCAGGAAGAATGTATGAGCTTGCAGGATTTAGCCTTCAATTCCAAGCACCATAAGAGGTGGATATTGCCCACTTTTAGATTAAAGTGGAATCCTCTGGATGTAACAAATTTTTATGACCTACCTTCATATATAGTCTAAGAAAAAGTTGAAGCAAGGTCGGCATCATGGAATGGTAGGCTGCTTTCCATAGAAGGGAGAATTATACTAAATGCAATGTTAAGTTTCCTACCTTCATATTTTATGTCAGTGTTCAAGCTGCTGAGATAGGTAGTAAATTGAATAGATCAATTGAGGAGCACATTCTTATATATGGAAGCGATGTGGTAAGATTTCAGGATTCCCTTGTTTGGTCAAGTGAACTGCTGTTTAATTGCAAAGAGAATCACAGGAGGTTTAAGAATCAAGAGTTTGTCCAATTTGGAATTTTTTCACTACTAGCTATCGTTAGGAGGGACATGATGCAAATTGGAAGAAGTTAATCAACTCTGCATAATACTCGATGAAATATGTGTTGAGAGATTAATCTTGAGAGATATTTCTAAGAATCTCAGTGCCTGAACTGCATTTCTTTCTTAGAAATTGGAAAGCATCATGTTTTTGGCAAGATGTTTGGGTTGGCTCACATGTCTTTCTCCCATCTATTTGGCTCTCTTTATTGAAAGGCAGGTAAAACAAGGTTTTCTCTGGCATAAAAATGGAATTGGAGGAGGTGAATATGGAGGACTAAGATTGTTTGGGCCCCTAATATAGCAAGAGATTCAAGAATTAGAACAGCTGAATATAATTCTTTCTAGTACTAGACCTGCAAGAGTAGATGATATACCAGAATGGAAGCCAGCTTCAAATAGGTAGTTCATAATGAAAGCCTACTAAAATTTATCAACAATGGAGGCCTTGCTTGTCCGTATTACAATGATCTTTGGGTAGCAGTATCACCGGAGAATGTGAAGTTGTTCATGTGGCTACCATTAAAAATCACCTTCACATAGGATTAGTGCTGGCTAAAGAGGGTTGGCCAGTTGGTGACCAATGCAGCCTGTGGAGGGAGCTTAGAAATTGCTGGTCACCTCTTCCAGAGATGTCTTTCTACCAGCAGTCTATGGTTAGCCCTTGAAGAATTATGTAAGTTAAGGGATGGCCACCCTTGTTGTTATCCTTTTGAGGATGCTGGGAAAAAACTAGAGGATATGAGCTAAATCAAAGGAGCCTGGGATCAGAGGTGTCAGCATTATGCTTGCATGTGTGGAAGGAAAGGAATGCACCCATTCTGATACCACTAAACTTAGGGCTATTAAAACCTGAACATAACTAAGCTGTAGGGTTGGTGGAATTTCAAAGACTTGGTTGTAGAAGATGTGCTGCCTTTTCTCTTGGTTTGTCATCAAGACATATCCAACAGTATCTCAATAGAGAACTGAAAAGTCACTCTGAATACTTATCAAAAAAAGAGTCACTCTGAATAATAGGAAAGTGATGGATCAATAAAAGAATCATTGCACCATATTCATTTAGGCTCACATAATTGTGCACGGTATTATCCTTGGAGTGTTTTAACAACCAAACAAAATAATAATAGTAATAATAATTATAAGAACAACAACAACAACAACAACAACAATAATAAGAACATTAACAACAGTAGTACTAGTAGTGGTGGTGGCAGTATAATAGTAATAGTAGGAGTAATTAAAAAAATTTTAAAAAAAATGAATCTTATGTTCAGAGAACATTAATAGCATTTCCTAAATC
>NW_027332428.1:479916-574373 GCF_000442705.2 Elaeis guineensis
ATTGAAAACAGTAACATTTTGGGTTGGTATTAACATAATAAAATTATTTATCCAATATATTCCACTCAGAATTTATAATTATCTCAGACTACCTATGATAGAAAATAAAAAAAAGACCAAACATCGGGCACTCTTCATAATCATCGATTTCTTTCTTCTCTTGACCTTCCAATAAATTTAACAACTGGACTGCCATCTTAGAAAAATCTCAACCTTCTACATCAGTTCGATAACAATAATAAATCTAAAAAAAATGAGGTTTGTGTCAAGATATTCTAGGTTTGCACTAATAACAGAATTATCAAACTGTTAACAATAAACTTGAGATATCTAAGATTTCTTGGCATTATCTACAATGAAGCAACCTACTGACAAAAATTATCCGGCTATGATCAGATTAGATCAAAATCTATAGCATCCTTTTATTATCAATAAAATCTTTCTTTATTTGCAACTAATGTATTCCATAATATCTTTTGAATCAAAGAATTAATATTTCTAATCGATTTAAACTACCATGCTTTTGCTACGCACTCTAATCTTAATTTATCAAATTATATAGAGGTTTATCAAAAGATAAGAATATCTTTGTATGTTAGATCAATCCAAGGTAGATCTAACTTTTAAATTTTATATAGATCTTAGAGCAAAATTTTAAGTTTTTTTGTCTTTATTACTCCTTGGGCATAGCACATCAAAATTAAATCTTGATCCACTTTCTATATTTGAAATTATTACATAAGTTTCATCACTCTTCAAGAATCCAACATATCTAGAATCAATTAGAGTTAATCTTAGATTTACCTTACAATCATTTAGATAGTTTCCAAATCAATCTTCTTTGTTTAAAAGAATTAATTCTAACTTGACAAACTAAAAGAACTCAAGCTAACATCCTTGTAAGTAGAATCAACTTAATTATTTCTTGTAGAGCTCTCTTCATCACAACCCTTAATTTTAATCGATAAATCCATACAAAATTTTGTACCTTGTATAAGTCATTCAAAATTTAATACTAGCAAGATGTCTTAGTTCAATTTAAAAATCTGAACTTTGACTTGAACAATTAATACACTTCATCATCTTCAACAATCATAAGAAAAATTAAAAAAATCTAATCCAAAGATAGTAATACGAATTATTAAAGATTTCATCATAACCTGTATATCATACTCTGACAAAATAAATTTTTTTCTTTAATTTAACAACAATATCAAAATACTTTTGATCCACTTATAAAAGTAAGCTTTTGACTTGAAATTCAATGCAACTTGAAAGATCAAGAAATCATATTCAGAATATGATATTTTGAGTAACCAAAGATTTCACCAAGATGTGTATCTCATATTTTCATAATAAAATTCAAGTATATATTTTTTATTTAAAATTGAGTTTCATATATGATCCTCTTATAGATTCAATACTCAAAAATATTTTTTCTCATATGATATAATTTCTTTCTTAGATCGTACCCTAATTAACTTTCTTTTGATAAGTCAAAAATTTGTAATGCTCAAATAATTAACATCAAAATCAAAAAAGTTATCATGATCTCCATCCATATAAGTTTAGCATTCCAAAATCATCGAGTATATTCAACATAATATCAATACCTCTCACTTCCTTTTAGAGTCAACTCTTCTTATATTCAGGCCACCCTACTAATTAAATCCAAGATATAACTCATCAATTTTATTATGAACATCATACGCCACTTATGCATAAATTTTATCTTAATATCTATTGATTTGAAATCTAAATATTGAATCCTTTCTTTTATGTCTATCATGTTCTCATGATCATAACCTAAGTTCAGATATCACTAAAATTATAATTCTGAATAATTATAACCTTAAACTCAAATACCACTTAAATCATATTTTCTAGTGATCATAACCTAAACTCTAATATCATTTTATCATACCTTTAATGATCATAATCTTAAACTCTGATATTATAATTATACTCTATTGATTATAATCCCAAAGTTTTGATATCACTTATATGACAATCCCTAGTGATTAAACCTGAGCTCTAGTATTGTTCTATCATATTCTCTAATATCACTCTGTCACATCCTATTGATCATGCATAAAGTTTTGATATCACTTCGTAATCCCTAGTGACTTAAACTTAAGCTCTAATATCATTTTATCAAATCTTAATCACTTATATCATAATCCCCAATGATCATAACCTAAACTCTGTTATTACTCTGTAATATTTAAATCACTTATATCATAGACCTCACTGATCATAACTTATGCTCTGATACTATTCTGTCACGTTCCCGAACCCAACATCGTCGGATACGTGATGGCCGCACACTGCTTAGAGCAAGCCCTAAAGAATATACAAGCCAAATTAAATCATTACAACCTTATCAACCATAATATTTAATTTTAATAATAATTTATAAAACTTATATAATTATAATTAACATTCCTTCAATCCTCTGATCAGGTATCAACGTATTCTATCTATGCATCTACTCATTCACAAATCCATACCATAGCCAACTATGGACATCTTGTAACTCTAAAAAGAAAAGAAAGATGAAGGGGTGTGAGCTTTACAGTCCAGTAAGAATTTTCATATCACATCAATATAATAATATAATCTGAAAATAAAGATAAGCAATAACACATAAAAGTCGATGTTCAATGTCCAATACTATAAATATTTGTAGATTATCTGTTTTATCAAAAGAGATGCATTAAATATGTTAATAAGTGAAACAATTTTATTCAACGATTGTTTCATGTCTTATCTTTTCATTTTCTTCTATTATCATATCATCTTTAATCCTTTTCTTTTTGGCTTTAGCTTTGGACTACCAGGATCATATGACGATCTTTTATTCGGATCGATTTCTGTGATCTTCTTCGAATCGAAATATTCATGATTTCTCGGATCAAAGTGACCATGATCTTTCTCGGATCAAATCATTCATGATCTTTCTCGGATCAGATTCTTCCACATATAAGCTTGTGGGGGCTGTCCCAGCATAAGCTCCTAACAGGCTATTCCACATGACAAGGTCAGTCCAAACCATATTTCTCTTTTTTTCATTTTTATGAAATTATAATATTTGACTTCATTAATCAATTCAAATTTTATAGTGTAATAAATATGTTATACCCATATAATCATGCCATCAATCGCTGATACATATGATTGATATAACATACTCATGTCAAAATCACATAAATAAATAACAGTGTCTCAGATATAACAAATTCATCAATCTCAAATCAACAATGCAAAATCAATGAGATAAAACCAACAGTAAAATACATATATAATGGTGATCATGTACGGAGATTCTTACCTTTATCGGTGACTGATCCAAACACAGAAATTAATGTTCTTCTTTGATTTATGAATTTCTTTAACAAGATTTTCCACTCGATATCTTATGCAGATAATCATATCTCTTCATGATCCTGATCAAATATAAAAATCATATATGAAAAAAAATTATCCGATAATCGATCCTAATAACACAAATCTAGGACCTCTCTTAAAATTAACCAAAATTAGGATTTGTCTAAGTATTGGATCCTCCACTGATCCATAAGACTTTTAGAGAGAGAAAATTCATGAAGAGAGAGAAAATTCTAGAGAGAAAAAGTAGAGAGAGAAAGTGGAGAGAGAAAATAGAGAGAAAATTTTTGTATCCTTCAGACGAGCAATCATGATCGAGATCATCAAAGATCATATCAGAGACTCAATATGAATCAAATATTATAAATTTCGAATAGGATCGGGCTGGGATCAGATCTACTGCATGAATTTCGGAGCAATCTCAGGTCATCATATTTTTATATCAATTTTATCCTAGGATCCGTGATGAAATCAGAGAGAGAGAAAGATCCTAGAGAGACAAAATCCATAAAGAGAGAAAGGTCTAGAGAGAGAATCTAGAGAGAGAAAATGTAGAAAGAAGGTAGAGAGGAGAGAGGAAAGAGAGAGAAAGGAGGGAGAGGAGAGAGAGAATTCTCTCTTTCCTTTTTTTTCTTTTTTTTTTTTTTATTTTTCTCTTTCTCTTTTTCTTTTCTTTTCCTTTTTCTCTTTTTCTTTTTTTTTTCTTTTCTTTTCTTTTCCTTTTTTTTCTTTTCCTTCTTCTTCTTCTTTTTTTTCTTTTCCTTCTTCTTCCCACGACCCTCTCTTGGGCCGAAACAGGGGAAGACCGATGAGGTCCCCCCCCAGTGACCCGGGCTCCGACGAGGTGGGTGGCGGCATGGCCGGATGTCCAGCAGCAGGTGGAGGCAGCAGTGGAGCAAGGGATGACCGATGACAAGGTTCGGCCGGTGAGAAATCAAGAAGAGATCAGAAAAACAGAGGACTGCCATTTTTTCTTTTGTTTTTTCCGTCATTGGCCGGTCACCGGCGGCCAATACCTTCAGGGAAGAGAGATAAAGGGATGAGGATCCTATTCTAGGGATGAGACGCTGTAACCGACGGCACCGGTGGCCAGAAAAGAGAGAAAAGGATCCGATCGAAATAGAGCAAAACAGGATTCACCCTTTTCATGATTTTCGCGATCCGAAGGCCGGCGAGGGTGCACGAAGCCATGAAAAGGAGGGAAAGGAAGAGAGGAAGGAGGAGAAGGGCTTACCTCAAGCTTCAACAGCGTCGTCGGCTCCAATTTCCAGCGAGCACGAGTACGGGAGGCCTTGACTTCAATTGGAGAAAACAAGGAGAAAGGAGAGAGAGAGACCGGTGATCATCGTGGGTTGTTTAGGAGGGGGAGAGAGGGTCTTATAGAGTGGAGGGAGGTCGAATCCCTCTCGGATTCGACTTCTCTTCCGGTGATTTGGGTGGAAGAAGTCTCCCGCTGGAGTCTTCTTCGTTCCCTTTTTTTTTTTTTGTATGGGCTTTGGGCTTTTGGGCTTGGTCCAGGGCCCAAATGGACCGGGTGTTACAATGTATGGTCATGTTGATAATGCATCACGGATCTTTGAGTCATAGCAGGAGATCGCCCATGCCGAGCAAGCTCCCAATCAATCCTTTACCGAACACCTTAGACACTTAAATTAAAAACGGGATGAGCTTCGCCGGTATCAACCTCCTACTCAAACCGTAGATGTCTACGTTAAACAGAGAGCAGGATCGCATTTTTCGGTTGCTTGCCAGTATCAAACCAGAATATGAGGACCTTAAGTGTCAAATTCTGATGAGTTCAACCCTCTCTTCGTTCACAAATGTCTGTGCAACTATCCAATGTGAAGAAACTCAATGTCGAGTGATGCACTCTGATTCCAAGATAAGGGGAGAACCATCTGAAAAATGATGGTGGCGGTCAATTTGGAAAGGTGAAAGGAAAGGGTCGTGGTCCACGGCCACCATTTCATTGTGATCATTGTGGCCGAGATGGGCATGTTAAGGATCGGTGTTACTCGTTGCATCCTCGCTTGCGCCCCAATAAAGCCATGAGGACAAACTCTAATGTTGCAGCACAAACCAGTTCAGGAGACCTATATTTGACTCTTGAAAAATTTGCACCTTTGTTTCAACAATTTCTGCAAACCAGTGGAAATGATTCTAATAGTGCTGTTCCTTCACCACTTGAATCAGGGAATATGATTGCATCCTCTCGTAATGCTATTTTTGCTCTCTCTACTTTATTTAAGAGTCATTTTATTGTAGATTCAGGGGCCACTGACTATACGTGTTGCTCTACCCATAATTTATCTAGTCTGATAACTGCTCCTGATGGTTCCCATTCCTCGATCATTATTGCTATGGAGAGCATGTTCCAACAAATGGTGTTGGAAAAATTCAGTTGTTCTCTACTAATTCCAATGCTTTATTTGTGCCCTCTTTTTCATCTAATTTATTGTCAGTTAGCAAGTTCACTCAAGAATTAAATTGCAATTATGTTATGTTTTTCTTCCCATATGTTCACCTTTCAGGCAGCACCATAAGAAAGATGATTAGTGAAGGGAGATGCCAGCAACGTCTCTATGTTCTTGACATCCCTCTTGCCATGATAGTTGTAAGGCATGTTGGGTTTTTGGTGCCCCAACATTCAGCCCACAACACTCCTGCAGACCAAGCCCGCGACCAGGCCCGCAGGTGCACAGGCCTGCAGGTGCGGCCCATAGGCGCGTAGGTTCGCAGGTGTGTGCGGCCCACAGTGCACAGCCCAGGACACATGAGGTGTGGTCTATCGCGTAGTCTAGGAGGGCGCAGCATGCGGTCCATGCACAATGAGGCAGTTTTTATCACGATCCACATGCAGATATACGCGATCGGGTAGCCATGGGTGCATGCTTGCGTGATCGGATGGCTGCGAGCATATGCGTTCATGATCGGACGGCCAAAAGATTTCTAAGTCCCAACAGAAGTCAGTTTTAGGTTTTTTTAAAGGAGCTGATGGCCTGTGGGCAAGTTGTAGCGGCTGAGAGCAGGCTGAGGATCTTGGTAGCGACAAAGAGTCTCCTTGTGGGTGTTTTGATAGCTTTGTGAGGGTCTTTTTTTTGTGCTTCTTGTTCAGAGATATTGATGTACGAGGTTGAGAAGATTTGATCTTTTCTTGTATTTATTTTTTCTCATAGTGAAGTTTGCATACCCATGGAGGTAAGTCTGGAGCTGATTCACGTTATTTTGATTTTTTTCTTTTGTGCATCTCTTTTCTTCCTTTCTTTGATGGTATCAACATCATCACCAGTATTTGTGATCCTAGGTGGGGATTCATATGTCGCACTCATGAGAGATCCTCCCAATAAGTGGTATCAGAGCATGTGGTTGTCAAGGTTGAAGAAAATGGAGAAGATATGTTCAATTAAGATAGAGATCAATCGGTACGATAGAAAAAGAAATTTCTCCCTATGATAAGCAAGGATGAAAGATGTGCTCATCCAACAAGGGTTGATTAATGCTCTCTTGTGCGAAGAGAAGCTAATTATCATGGAAGAGAAGAATTAAAAGTAGCTCTAGAGGCAGGCCGTGAGCATGATCTACTTGTATTTAGGGGATGATGTGGTAATCATGTGCTTAGCGAGATTTTTTGACGGCATTGTGGATGAAGTTCGGAGATGTATATGATAAAGTCACTCACCAACGTTCTTTTCATCTGGAAGTAGTTCTATCAGCTTCGGACGAGCAAGGGGCAGTATGTGTAGGAGCATCTCAGCAACTTTCAGAAGATTCTTACTGATCTCCTCAACATTGGTGAGAAGATTGAAGAGAAAATCAGGACGTTGGTCTTGCTTTCATCGCTTCTCACTTCTTTTGAGTTTTTGGTGTCTACTTTTCTTATGAAGAAGAGCACTATCAAGATATATAGATGAAGTCACTTCTGCACTTCTTCAAAATAAGATTCTCAGATGGGAGAATCGAGCTTCAAGTTCAAATGACGACTCGACTTTGCAGTGACTAGAGATGGTGATGGCAAAAGAAGAAGTGGCAGAGGATCACAAAGTGGGTGGTCCAGGTCAAGTCGAGGGGGACAAAATTAAATACTATTGATGTGATAAGTTGGGGCATCGAGTCAGAGATTGCCTATAGCTCAGAGATTGAATGAAGGCTATTACGGTGGCAGTCCATAGTAGTGACACAGATAAGACTAATGGTGTACTTATGGTCTCAGATAAGGTATTTACTTCTTTCCCTCAATGGATGTTAGATGCTGCATGTTCGCATCATATTTATTACAAACAGGAGCTATTTGACTTTCTAGAGGCAGTCAGGGCACTGTTCATTTGTCGGATGGATCGAGCTATACGATCAAAGGCATTGAGATAGTTAGTTATAGATACATGATAGAATAGTAAGAAAATTGGGTGAAATTCAATACATATCTAATTTCAGAGTAATCTGATTTCACTGAGCAGACATGATTCAAGCAGCTCTAGATAGAGAGCTGATGATGGAATCCTAAAGGTTGTGCTGGCAGAAGGATTTATAAGGAAAAAAGTTATGGAGGATACTACCTCTTAGCAGGGAGCTCAGTGCAAGGTAGAGCTTTAGGTGTCAGTAGGTGCTTAGTATGAGGTGAAGTTTCAGGTACAGTAGGATTGGATACGAGAAAGGAAGACTTGGGAAGATGACTCGTAGGATGAAGTTTTTATTACCATAAGATGCTATCTCGAGCAGGTCTCAGGTCGACAGATCACAGTATATGATGAAGAGGGATCGAGTAGTCTGGCTCGATTCTCATATTTGCCTATCTATAACCAGTTAGATATTTATCCTAGAGCATAGGGACGAGATTATCCAAAAGAATTCAAAGTTATGTAGAAGCCGAATGTTGAGTTAAGATAAAAATTGTTGGATTTTTGACTCCTCAATATTCACCCACAATAAGCTCATAGACCAGACCCACAGATCGAGCCTGTAGCACACGACCTGCAGGCGCACTGTCTGCAAGCACAGCTTGCAGGTGCACAGCCCATAGGTGCAAGCGGCCCAAGATGCTTGAGGCGCGATCTACCGCACAGTCCATCTCATGGTCCAAGAGGGCACAACGCATGGTCCACACATAGTGAGACAGTCTTTATCATGGTCCATGCACAGGTGTGCACGATCGGGCGGCCATGGGTGCGTGTAGATGTGATCGGATGGCTATGAGCACATGCGGGGGTGATCAGGTAGCCAGAAGGATTTTAATTGAGTCCTAACAAAAGTTGGGTTTAGGATTTTTTAAAGGGGTTGATGGCCTATGGGCAAGTTATAGTGGCTGAGAGTGGCTGAGGATCTTGGCAGCAGCAGAGTCTCCTTGGGGTGTTTTGAGAGCTTTGTGAGGATTTTTTTTTGTGCTTCATATTGAGAGAGATTGATGTATAGGATTGAGAGGGTTTAATCTCCTCTTGTATTTATTTTCTCTCATAGTAAAGCTTGCATACCTCGTAGAGATAAGCTTTGAGCTAATCCAAGTTATTTTGATTTTTTTCTTTTGTGCAGCTCTTTTCTTCCTTCATCTTACGATATCAATATCATCGTCAGTGTTTGTAATCCTGGGCACGGGGATCCATATTCTGTACTCATGAGAGATCCTCCCAACAAGGCAAAATACAGTAAATCATTCATAGTTATGGCATTTACGGTTGGGTCATCGTTCGGACTGAGTGCTTCACTCTCTTGACTCCTCTCTCACATTATTCTAGCACTTGTGAGATGTCATTTTCAAAGTAGACCACCATTTCCCATAGCGCTCTTGTTTCTGCTGAATTGTTTGCATTTGGTCATTCTGATGTATGGGGAAGTGCTCTTGTTGACTCTTGGGATGGCTATAAATATTTTGTTATATTTATTGATGATAAAACTCATGCTACATGGTTTTATTTGCTTACCTCCAAAAGTGAAGTTATATAGGTGTTTCGAGTTTTCTGCAATATGGTTCATACCAAATTCAAGACCCACATTAAAGTATTGCATACCGATAATGGTAATGAGTATACCAATCACTCATTTGAAGCATTCCTCAAAAGCTTGGGAATAATTCATCAAACCTCAAGTGTTAATACCCCTCAACAAAATGGAATTGTTGAGAGAAAAAATTGACACCTTCTTGAGGTAACTCGGGCTTTACTTTTTTTCTTTTAGGAATCTTCCTCAGAACTATTGATTGATGCTATCCCCACAAGTTGCTACCTAATTAATCGTCTGCCCTGTAAGATTTTGCAGTTTAAGTCTCCAATGGAAGTGCTCCATGATCGAAAGTTACTATTTCCCATCTTTGAGTTTTTGGCTCTCTATTTTGTCCATTCTCAGTCTGGAGAGAAACTCGATCCTCGTGCCCACAAGTGTGTCTTTGTGGGATATTCTTCAATGAAAAAGGGTTACAAGTGTTCTGTCATGATGTCACTTTTATCGAGGATCACATGTTATTTCATGGTAGGAATCAACTTTAGGGCTGAGAAGATCTCTTCGGACTATAGTGATCTTGATGTTGAAATAACTCCTGCCTCTGCCCCTCTACCTGTGGTATTCAATGAAGGTGAGAGTGGAGGTCAAGTTGAGATGGAGTGCGACCAAGATGAGGTTGTTGATAGAAACACTGTGGGTAATGAAGTTTCTGCGCCTATGCCTATTCGACAGTCAACTCGTGTATCTCAACCATCAACTAGGCTTTGAGATTTCTCTATATATTATACAACCTCATTCTCCATTCAAGCCCACATAAGCTATGATAATATATCTCCAAGTTTTTGGGCTTCCTGGCTGCTGTCGATACTTATAAAGAACCTGAAAGTTTCCTTGATGCAAAAACCTCACAAGTATGGATCAAAGCCATGGATGATGAACTTCAAGCCCTTGATCGAAATCACACAGGGTACTTGGTGCAGCTGCTAGATGGGAAATGAGTTGTTGGGTACTGATGGATGTATAAGATCAAATATAATAGTAATGGATCCGTTGAGAGACACAAGACAAGACTTATTGTCAAAAGATATACCCAGATGTACGGTGTTGATTACAAGGAGATTTTTGCTCTAGTTGTAAAAATGAATACCGTAAGAGTACTCATGTCAATGGCAGTGAACTATGGATGGTTATTTTTTTAGATGGATATTAAAAATACTTTTTACATGGAGACCTAGAAGAAGAGGTGTATATGGACCTCCTACTTGGTCATCCATTAGAAAATCAAGGTGGAATGGTATGCAAACTTAATAAAACTATATATGGTCTCAAACAGTCACCATGGGCGTGGTACAAAAAACTTGATGCTGCTCTTGTGGATTTTGGGTTCAAAAGAGGTGACTCTGATTCCTCAATGTTTATAAAGAATAGTGCCAACGGGACCTTAGTGGTCCTTGTCTATATTGATGATATTGTCATTATAGATGACAATCTCCATGAAATTAATGCTCTCAAGCAATATCTAAATGAAAATTTTGATATCAAGGATTTGGGTAAGTTACAATATTTTCTCGAAATCAAAGTTGCTAGTTCTCATAAAGGATTGTTCATCTCTTAAAGAAAGTATGTCTTGGATCTACTAAAAGAAACTGAAAAATTAGGAGCCAAACCTACCAATTCTCTTGTGGATTACAATAGTAAATTTGCTCCTGAAGGTGCCCCTTTGCAAGATGTTGGTCGCTTTCAGATTTTAGTGGGAAAATTAATTTATCTCACTATCACAAGATCCGACATTGCATATATTGTCATTTATGTTAGTCAATTCCTGAAGACACCTACGGAAGGGCATATGGAACTTGTTGATCACATTTTGCGATATCTAAAGTCTTATCCAAGAAGAGGAGTATGGATGAGAAGCAATGGTCATATAGAACTGATAGGTTATACTAACATCAATTGGACTAGAAGTCCTACTGACGAATGGTCAATAACTGGTTTCTGTACATTCATGGGTGAAAATATTGTCACTTGGAAAAATAAAAAATAAAATATTACGGCTCGATCCAACACTGAAGTAGAATACCATCCAATGGCATTGGTTACCAGTGAGTTAGTGTGGCTTCAGTTGTTGCTACAAGAATTGGTGCATAATCCTTCATCTAAACTTATGAAATTATTCTATAATAATCAAGCTGCCACTCACATTGCTTCAAACTCTGTTTTTCATGAAAGAACTAAGTATATAAAAGTCGACTGTCACTTCGTTCGAAAGAAAGTCCAAGATAAGATGATTGAGAAACTATTTATTTGAAGTGACGATCAACTTGCTGATATTTTTACCAAGACAGTGCCCAAAGACTCTTTTTAGAAGATAATGATCAAGTTGACTTCAAATGATATCTTCACTCCAACTTGAAGGGGAGTGTTGGCAAGATAAAGATGACCGTCTCCTATTCTTAAAAGGAGATTTGGTCAAAACTGTTTGTATATTTTCCTCCTTAATTATAGCTATCTAGTGGCGAGATAAGGGTGACCTTCTCCTATTCTTAGAAGGAGATTTTGTCAAAATCATTTACATATTTTCCTCCTTTATTTTTGCCATCCATGTATAACTCTTTGCCATCTATTTAAGAATCACGTATCCTCCCAAAAAAAAAAAAAAAGGGATGGGGATTCATCCGTTCTACGGATGTAGGCACTATCTATGGCCGAACCACATTAAGTGTTGTCTCCGTTCTTCGACTTCTCTATTTTTTCTTTCTTCTGTGCTCAGAACATGAAGCATTGTAAGGTGCAGGAGGAACTTTCGGGTAATGATATGACCTCTGAGCATGCACCGATTGACCATAGGAAGCATATGATGGCGGCTCGTAAGTGCATGGGAGGTGCACTGTAAAGATACCTCTCAGGGTATCTTTTTGCAGCACCGGCAAACTATCCCCTCTCAAACATTTGTACATTTGTCCCTAAAGTTTTCTAAAAAATAGTCCATATTCACACATATTTTACAAAAATATCAGATATACTAACCTACACATCTTTGGTGCTTGCATCCCCATGCTTTATATAAGCTGGAAGATATGTGCAAAATGAACAGCATCAATCTGTCTCCCTCTGTTAACTAAATCTTCAACCATACGTAGATGAAGGAAAATATAGAGCATTTGGCTAGCTAATGTCCTAATTTCAATTAGTGATATTTCGTAGTCAACCTTTGATTGCTTTAAACAAGCATCCTCAGATCTACTCTATGCCCATATATAGGAGGCACCTAACAAAAGAAATGGTCATGAGTCATTGGAACTCTTATGGTCGGTTTGTCGGATACCAACCTGGTATTTTTGTGTTAATCCAAGAGAACGGCAGAGCTGACGTGCCTGCCAGCGATGAGAGATAGCAATGACGAGCATGCAAAGTTCTTCCTTATCAAACTCTGGTGCAATGTTAAATGTTGCAAGAAGCTGTAGGAATGCTTGCGCTTCAAATGAATATCCATTAGAAGCACCAACCAACTTGGGCTTCCATTCATCAGCAACTGTCTTGGCTTGCTACTTAATTTCAGAGCTATCAAGGTGATCAACACCTCGCTCGGTGAGGCGCCACAGATTACATCAATACAAGACAGCTTCCGCACAGACCCTATTAGGGCACTGTCCTCATTCCCTTGTGAGTTAGATTGGCCCGGAGGTTACAATCCCTCCAATGAATCCAGCACCAAACTGATATGGCTCTGTTGAATATTTTAATGCAAGAGAAAGTTCCTCGCGAGCAACGTTGGAGATATCGAGGCCGTTAATCACGGTTTCTAATCTGATGGTTTGGAACTGCTTAACAGTGGATATAACCTTGGTTTAGGTTTTTGAGGCTGCTATAATTTACGAACATTCTCACCTCTCTATACTCTCTCCCCTATTTCATACCTCTCCACACCCCCGCGGCGCCCCCCCCCAACCATCTGTAGAAGAAGAGAAATATCAGAAATTAGAGTGCATGACTTTTTTTTACTGAATAAATTCTGAGTGTCATGTGTGTCAAATATTAGTTTAAATATTGAATTTTTTGACAAAAGGTTATAGTAATAAATATAATCTTCTTAATGTCATCCTATTAAATATATTCTTCTTAATGTCATCTTCAGGACTCTATGTCATGTGTTTGTTCATTTCAATAATGTTAAAACCATAAATATTTGTGGACTTTTTCTATACGAAGGCCGATAGGAGAGAAGCAGTACAACCTTTGTCAAATGCCCCAAACCTAAAAGTAGCAATTAACAAGTTTGGTTGGATTCCTACTGGGTCGCCTTCATATATCAAGATTTATAGGATTTGATCCGAACTGGACCTGACCTACCAGCAAGTTATACCTGCCTAAACCCGATCTACAGCTACCTAGCCAACCACAATCGACCCCCAGACCTATTTAAGGCCCATTCTTATTTAATTTTGGTCTTTATATTACATGGATACACTATCTTCTAGTAGCTCATACTATATAACTTTCTTATATGTATACATGTACATACATACATATTTGTGTGTGTGTGTCTATATATATATATATATATATATGTATATGTATGTATGTATCCTCTCCCTTCTTTGACTCAATGGGTTGAAGTGCCCAAATTCAAACTCAAGTTGACGACCCACTAGTGAGAAGGGGATCGATGGGCTAACATGTATCACACTACAAACCTAATGTGTTGATTCCATATTAGATTGGATTAGATAAACAGGTCAGATCAAAAATTGCCATCCTCAATCTAACCCTCCAATCTTAGTGAAAGTGAGATTTGACCATAAGTTATATCCAACTATAATGGACTTTACCAAATTGATGAGCTGTCAGCTTCGCTATTTCGGAAAAAAGATATAAAAGAAGTGCACCTTTCAAATTTTAATATATGGTTATTAAATTGCATATACAATAAAATATGCTTGAAGAATGAGGATCATAGTTATTCATACTTCGTGTCACATGTATTACACTTTCCAAACTCCTCAAAAACATACCTTTTAAAGTTAGTAGAACTAAAACGAGCATATGCTTTAATTCAAGATTAAAAGATAATTTCAATGTTGATAAGTTTTCATAGGGACATCAAAACCATTCAACAATCGTTACATGAAAAGCTGAAAATATATGATATTAAAAAATAATTCAAATTCCTAAGAGTCATTCATATTGTCTACGCCTTTATCATTGATGCGGGATGGAGGTGAGCCCAAGCCTATGATGAGATGAGATGATTGTGCAGCCATGCCACTGGTGTGTAATTGAAAAGAGTTATGGTAATAGTGGATCCAGGAACCTTGAATTTAAAGGACTTTCATTACTAACATGCCATCTTCTCAGAAGGGAATGGTGACTACTATGCTACGCTAGAAACTATGAACTATGATATAAATTAAGGTAAAGGAAGATAACTAAAAATACAATAGAATCTTGGTCATTTGATTGGCAAAGGGTCTTATTTTTAGTTACATTATGATATTTATACAATTTATTGTTAACCACTAGAAACCTACTTGCTTCTCACATTAACACCTATCATTAATTGCCTTCAACAGTCAGCTCCAATCATTCATCCCACCTTCCATGTCCTATTTCCTCGGTAACCTCTCACATGCCATATTCATGTTGCAACTCTTTCCCTAGGCCAATGGTTTAAGCTATACAAATCATGTTCTACCAAAAAATAAAAAATAAGAAAAAGCTATACAAATCATAAGATCTGACTGGCCTTAAGTCTTGTACTTAGTGTTTTTTGGATAGGCCACCTTCACTTTGCCCGTACTGCATCTCAATCTGCACTTCAAGTGATCCCTTGGCCTAATTTGGCCAATGCTCTTTTAAATACCATTTCAGCCCGCTGAATGTTACATGGTAGTTTAATCAGTCAAGTTTCAAATCATTTCCTCCGGTTCATTCGGCCTAGCCATGTGGCTCTTATCTAACACATCTTTAGAGATTATTATTATTATATGTTAGAATATGGTATAAACACATTGTGACCATAGTTGTAGTTAATACACAAAAAATGTGAAATGAAAAGCTAACAATTAGCCCCTTATTGCTTCTCTAATTATTCTTACACTTAAATGTGGCCCATAAAATCACATGCAATTTAATTTTAATAAAAATTAAATTAATATATTATGAACGTCAGAACGATGGAATCTTTGGTCTTGTGGTTAACAATCAGATGTGGACAAAATAGGGTAGGAAGAGGCAGGGCGAGAAAACGTACGGGGCGGCAAAAGTAGGATACGGAAACAGAGACGGTCATGTATATACCTTGTGTAGCGGACCAGTTACTTGGACCTGTAAACCTTTGACGGCCCAATAATAATAAAAAAAAAATATATAGGAGAAAGATTCCTAATCGAAGTCTTCTTTCTTTCCATTCCGATAAAATCGGACTCGAAGAGTTCGGCTAGGGTAGAAATTCTTCGCTATAAAGAGCCCCTTCCTCCCTTAGGATCTTACAACAAAAATTTCGAAGAAATTTGAGGGATTGAGGGATTTTTCTCAAAGGACACACCGTGGGTGGTTGATCGGAAGAGAAGGGCCGTCGGAGCTGTCTTTGGACGTCAGAATAAGGTATTCTTCTTCTCCTTTCTTTTCGAGCTGATCCTTCGGTCATCGGTGTACTTGGAAGCCGGCAAGATGCCGGTTCGGGCTCAAACAGGAATACCCCTGTTTGCGTTGATTTTCTCCTTCCGTCGCCGGTAGCAAGAAGGGATGGGGTTGCCACCGGGACGGTGGCTTCGCCGTCGTTGGAGTTGCCGGGGAGGGTGGCCGGAGATGGCCTACCTGGCCGGATTAAGGGGAGGTGCTCGGAAAGGGCTCGGGTCCCCTGTTTTCGAGCATGAGGAAGAGGAGAAGAAATTTCTTCTCTCTTCTCTAAATAAAAATTATATATATATATAATAAATAAATAAATAAAAAGAGAGGAGGACATAGGTAAGAGTTCCGATAAACCTTAATATACAATTTTTTTTAGAAAATTAATTTGATTAAATTAATTTGTTTGATAGGAGAACAATCTAACGACCAGGGGGACAACGAATAGGATTTTGATTTTCAGACTATAAGGCTGTGAATTTGAATTCTCATTGATCGAGATAAGAATCCTGTACATGACCATCATTATATATATATTATTTATTCGTTAGTCTTATAATGTTGAATTTGCAATATTGAATTTATAATCGATGAGTTTTCTATGCTTGAGACACTGATATAGGGCTTATATGAATCTTTTTAAATATGAGCATGTTAGGGAAGGATTTGTTTTTATGATTAATGGTATGAGTCTTATGGATATGATTTATCAACTTCATCAGTCTGTAATTTGAAATAATTCGATAAAAATCAAGAATTAAATGAAAAAGATATGGTTTGGACTAGCCTCGACATATGGATCAGCCGGCCAGGAGCTCATGCCTGGGACAGTCCGCCAGGAGCTTATGCCTGGGACAGCCTCTCACGGACTTTCGTATGTGGGACAGCCGGCCAGGAGCTCATTCTGGGACAGCCTTGAAAGGCTTATATGAAAGAAAAAAATTGGATTGGAAAGAGATTGAGGTATGGTCTGGGTTAGTCCAAAGCCCAAAAGAGATAAAAGATTGTCAATTGAAGATGAGAAAAGATGAAACATATAATACGTAATTCAATAATGAGTGAAGATTTTACTTGATGATATGTGATGATCCATATTATTAAATACATATTTATGATAATATTTCAGTTATTATATACATATGAGTCTTCACAAATTGTATTGATTTCAGAATATTATTATTATTTACTGGCTTGATGTACATGTGCAGTGATTCTTACTGAGCTGGAAAAGCTCATATTTCTTTCTTATTTTTTTTCAGACTCACAGGATGCTTAGTTTGGATGGTTTGGGTGAGAGCAAATAAGAACTGAAGCCTTTAGAAATTCAGTTAGCTTAAATTCTTTGATACCAATGAACATTTGAATAATTGTATTGAACAAGTTTACATTTGATTTGAAGTTGTGACTCGATTGATTGATTTGGTATTTACTTGGTTATTTTAAATTTTGAAGTGTTAAATTATTAGGCCTTACATGATCCTCAGGGCGTTGCTCTAGGGTTTGTGTGGCCGTGTCACGTGTCCAACTCAAGTGCTGGGTTTGAGGTGTGACAAAGTGGTATCAGAGCCTAGGTTTAGGAATCCTAAGGTTCATTTCAGAGAAAGAGTATATGGATAGACTTTTAGATGGAAATTGACTAATATGAGATATTTTTCTTAAGTTCCTGACTAAAGTGAAACTGTGTAGGTTGTCATGGCACGAGGGACTGAGCGTGGGCGAAATCGGAGACCTACTCGATTTGCGGATGGCTCTAATGCTTGGGAGCTAGCTATGCAGCAAGAAAATGCTCCACCCTCACTAGATGATGATGCACCACAACAAGAACATCCTACTGAGCCTGTAGAGGTCACTCCCGGGGAAGAAACTCCAGGAGAACCTGAAATTCAATTTGGGGAACAAGTTACTGCAGCTCAGTTAATGCAAGTACTGGTTCAACAACAAGTGGCTGCAAGGGAAGATATGAGGAGGATATTAGAGGTGCAGCAAGGACAACAACAGCAGATCATACAACAAATATTTCAGGAGCGACAGTCCCAACAGCAATAAGGAGCTGAAAATCAGTATGAACGTCAAATCAATTTATTAGATTTCAAAAAGTATGCACCACCAGAATTCTCAGGGATCTCAGATCCTATGGAAGCTGAAAGCTGGCTAAAAGCAATAGAGAAAGTTTTTCATGCTTTGAGATGTCTTGCTGAAGATAAGGTCACTTTTGCCACTTTTATGTTACAAGGTGAGGCAGCCGATTGGTGGGAGATGGAAATTAAAAAGTTGGGGCCGAATGATGTACCATTTACATAGGAAGAATTTAAAAAGGTCTTCTATGAGAAGTATTTTCCCCAGAGTATCTGACTCCAAAATTTTGAGAGTTCGATCAACTGATATAGGGCCACATGACAGTTGCTCAATATGCAGCCAAATTTGAAGAATTGTCGAGATATGCCCCTGCATTGATAGCTGAGAAAAATGTTCGAGCTAGAAAATTTGAGAATGGATTAAGAGAGAGAATCCAACAACTAGTGACTATTTTTGAGCTGCCCACTTATAAAGAAGTTGTAAACAAATGCTTAATAATAGAAAAAAGACTCAATGATGCTCAAGTAGCAAGAGAGAAAAGTATAAAGAAAAGAGGTCGAGCAATTGATTCTCAAGGTCAAAGTATCAGAGTTTTCAAACCAAAGACCCCAAAATCAAGTCAGACTGCCACTGAAAGTAAAGTACAACCTCAGGGGAGTATTATATGTTATAGATGTGGAGGACCCCATCTTAAACAGGATTGCACATGGTCTGGAGGATAATGTTACAAATGTGTACGAGATGGCCACAAAGCAGTTGTATGCCGCAGTGGAGGAGAATCACAGAGACAGCAGATGCCTCAAAAATTTTAAAGTATCTTCGCAAATCGGGCACCCCAAGATGTACAAAGACAAGATGCGGGACAACAAAAATCAAAGACCCAAGGACGAGTCCATGCACTTACACAACAGGATGCTAATGCTTCTAACTCAGTGGTGACAGGTACTGAATCGATCTCCTAAAAGTTCTTTTATATATATGTCATGAAATATTATATGCTTAGATATATATGGACATATAGCCCTGAATGATAAATGAATATTATATAAATATCTGACAGGTATGATTAAAATAGCATCCAACGATGTCTATGCTCTTTTTGATCCTGGAGCTACCCACTCTTTTATAGCAACTAGTTTTATTAAGAGACCAATGAGATGTCTCCTACACTTTTAGAAAATGATCTCTGTGTCTGCACACCAAGTGGAGAGGTGATCTTGGTTAATTCAATTTGCAAAGATTGTATACTGAGTATTGAAGATAGGGAGATGAAAGCAGACTTATTGTCTTAGAGATGAAGGACTTTGATCTAATCTTGGGGATGGATTGGTTAGCAGCATATCATGCTACAGTTGATTGCTTCAAAAAGACAATAATGTTTCAGATTCCAAATCAGTCAGAGTTTAGTTTTAAGAGTACTAAACCCTTCTTTCACCAGAAGTTCATCTCAGCTATCCGTGCCCAAAAATTTCTTAGAAAAGGATGTGAAGGATTTCTAGCCACTGTATTAGACACTCAAGATAATAAGCTCAAGTTACAGGATATTCCTATTATGAAGAAATTTTCTGATGTTTTTCCAGATGACCTGCCTGGACTACCTCCTGATCGAGAGATTGAGTTTTCTATTGACTTGATCCTTGGTACGAGTTCAGTTTCTAAAGCCCCTTATCGAATGGCTCCAGCAGAATTGAAAGAATTACAAAAGCAATTACAAGAGTTGTTAGACAAAAGATTCATTAGACCTAGTGTATCACCTTGGGGAGCTCCGGTATTTTTTGTGAAGAAGAAAGATGGTAGCCTTCGGCTCTGCATAGACTATCGAGAATTAAACAAGGTAACAGTGCGAAACAAATATCCTTTACCACGAATCGATGATTTGTTTGATCAGTTGCAAGGGGCACAGGTCTTCTCAAAAATTGATCTTCGTTCTGGCTACCATCAGTTGAAGATACAGTCTGGAGATATATCAAAAATAGCCTTTCAGACTAGATATGGGCATTATGAGTTTTTAGTCATACCATTTGGTTTGACCAATGCACCGATAGCCTTTATGGATCTGATGAATCGAGTGTTTGCATCATACTTGGATTGATTTGTAGTTGTATTTATTGATGATATTTTGATTTACTCGAAAAGCTCACTCGAGCATGAAGAACATTTGAGGATTGTATTATAAACTCTGTGGAAAAAGAAGCTGTATGCAAAGCTACAAAAATATAAATTTTGGATGAGCAGTGTTACTTTCCTCGGGCATGTCATCTCCAATGATGGTATTTTAGTTGACCCAAGGAAAGTGGAGGCAGTAGTTGACTGAAACCGACCTACTAATATATCAGAGGTACGTAGCTTTTTGGGGTTGGCTGGCTACTATCGAAGGTTTGTGGAAGGTTTTTCTTGTATTGCCATGCCTCTATCTCGTCTCACACAGAAACAAGTAAAGTTTGAATGGACAGATGAATGCGAGCAAAGCTTTCAAGAGTTAAAAAGATGATTAGTGACTACTCCAATCTTAACCATTCCATCCGGGACAGAAGGTTTCACTATCTATAGCAATGCTTCTCGTAAAGGTCTCGGTTGTGTTTTGATGCAAAAAAGAAAGGTGATAGCTTATGCCTCTCGACAATTGAAGTCATATGAGCGAAATTATCCTACTCATGACTTAGAATTAGCAGCTGTGGTTTTTACTTTAAAAATATGGAGGCATTATTTATATGGAGAACATTGCGAGATTTTCACAGATCATAAAAGTTTAAAATATATCTTTACTCAGAAGGAGTTAAATTTGAGACAAAGATGGTGGTAGGAGTTATTGAAGGACTATGACTTGACAATAAATTATCATCCCGGGAAGGCGAATGTTGTAGCCGATGCTTTAAGTAGAAAATTTTCTGGTGAATTGGCTGCTATAATTACCTCACAAAAGCCTATATTGCTAGATTTGGAGAAATCAGGAATTGAAATACGACTACATGATTCTCAAATTCAACTTGCAAATCTGGTACTACAGCCTACTTTGATTGAAAAGATTAAAGCAGCTCAAAAAGAGGATTCAGAATTACAAAAGGTAATAGAAGCAGTGGAATCCGGTATACAGATGAAATTTTGGACACATGAGGATGGGTCATTGAGGTTCGATAACAGACTATGTGTTCCCAAAATTCCAGGATTAAGGGACGAGATCCTGGAGGAGGCTCATTGTTCGGCTTACACCATGCATCTTGGAAGCACAAAAATGTATCAAGATTTGAAAAGAAATTTTTGGTGGTCCAGTATGAAAAGGGATATTGCACAATTTGTAGCCAAATATTTGGTATGTCAACAAGTAAAAGCCGAACATCAAAGACCAGCAGGACCATTGCAGTCTCTTCTTATTCTTCAGCGGAAATGGGAGCATATTACTATGGATTTTGTGACTGGGTTACCTAAAACACTTTAGAATAATAATGCTGTATGGGTAATTATTGACTGATTGACAAAATCAGTGCATTTCTTATCTTTTCGAATTGATCTTTCTTTAGAAAGATTGGCAGGCTTGTATATAGAGCAGATAGTATGACTGCATGGAGTACCAGTTACTATTGTGTCAGATCGAGATAGTAGATTTGTTTCTCAGTTTTGGAAGAGCCTTCATAAAGCCCTTGGTACCAAGTTAAATTTTAGTACAGCTTTTCATCCTCAAACTGACGGACAATCAGAACGAACCATACAGATCCTAGAGGATATGTTAAGAGCTTGTATTATGGACTTAGGTGGAGCATGGGATAATCATTTATCATTGATTGAGTTCGCTTATAATAATAGTTACCAAGCAAGCATTCAGATGGCTCCTTTCGAGGCATTATATGGAAGGAAGTGTAGATCGCCCATTTGTTGGGATGAGGTGGGAGAAAGAAAACTGTTGGGACCAGAAATAGTGCAACAGACAGTGAAAAAAGTACACATGATCCAAGAACGACTTCGTACAGCTCAGAGCAGGCAAAAGAGTTATGCTGATAATAGAAGAAGGGAGCTAGAATTTCAAGTAGGCGACCATATTTTTTTGAGAGTTTCTCCCACTAAAGGTGTAATGAGATTTGGAGTTCGTGGTAAGTTGAGTCCAAAGTATATTGGTCCTTTTGAAATTTTAAACAGGATTAGAGAGGTTGCATTTCGGTTAGCATTACCGCCGGCTTTATCTAGTGTACATAATGTGTTTCATGTATCAATGTTGAGAAAGTATATTCCAGATCCAAGTCATGTGGTGAGTTATGAACCTTTGCATCTTCAGAAAGATCTGACTTATGAAGAATATCCAGTACGAATTGTTGACAAGAAGGATCAGGTGTTACGGCATCAAAGTATTCCTTATGTGAAGATCCAATGGAGCAATCATAGCGAGAGAGAGGCTACATGAGAACTCGAGACAAAAATGAAGATCAAGTATCCACAACTCTTCGAAAACTCAGGTATGTAAATTTCGAGGATGAAATTATTTTAAGGAGGGGAGATTGTAACGGCCCAGTTACTTGGGCCTGTAAACCTTTGACGGCCCAACAACAGAAAAAAAAAATTACAGGAGGAAGACTCCTAATCAGAGTCTTCTTCCTTCCTGTTTCGATGGAATCAGACTCGAAGAGTCCGGCTAGGGTAGAAATTCTTCACTATAAAGACCCCCCTTCCTCCCTTAGGATCTTACAACAAAAATTTCGAAGAAATTTGAGGGATTGAGGGATTTTTCTCAAAGGACACACCGTGGGTGGTTGATCGGAAGAGAAGGGCCGTCGGAGCTGTCTTTGGACGTCGGAACAAGGTATTCTTCTTCTCCTTTCTTTTTGAGCTGATCCTCCGATCATCGGTGTACTTGGAAGCCGGCGAGATGCCGGTTCGGGCTCAAACAGGGACACCCCTGTTTGCATTGATTTTCTCCTTCCGTCGCGGCAGCAAGAAGGGATGGGGTTGCCACAGGGATGGTGGCTTCGCCGTCGTTGGAGTTGCCGGAGAGGGTGGCCGGAGATGGCCTACCTGGCCGGATTAAGGGGAGGCGCTCGGAAAGGGCTCGGGTCCCCTGTTTTCGAGCGTGAGGAAGAGGAGAAGAAATTTCTTCTCTCTTCTCTAAATAAAAATTATATATATATATAATAAATAAATAAATAAATAAATAAATAAAAAGAGAGGGGGACATAGGTAAGAGTTTCGATAAACCTTAATATATAATTTTTTTTTTAGAAAATTAATTTGGTTAAATTAATTTGTTTAATAGGAGAACAATCTAACGACCAGGGGGACAACGAATAGGATTTTGATTTTCAGATTATAAGGCTGTGAATTTGAATTCTCATTGATCGAGGTAAGAATACTGTGCATGACCATCATTATATATATATTATTTATTCGTTAGTCTTATAATGTTAAATTTGCAATATTGAATTTATAATCGATGAGTTTTCTATGCTTGAGACACTGATATAGGGCTTATATGAATCTTTTTAAATATGAGCATGTTAGGGAAGGATTTGTTTTTATGATTAATGGTATGAGTCTTATGGATATGATTTATCAACTTCATCAGTCTGTAATTTGAAATAATTCGATAAAAATCAAGAATTAAATGAAAAAGATATGGTTTGGACTAGCCTCGATATATGGATCAGCCGGTCAAGAGCTCATGCCTGGGACAGCCCGCCAGAAGCTTATGCCTGGGACAGCCTCTTACGGACTTTCGTATGTAGGATAGCCGGCCAGGAGCTCATCCTGAGATAGCCTTGAAAGGCTTATATGAAAGAAAAAAATTGGATTGGAAAGAGATTGAGGTATGGTCTGGGTTAGTTCAAAGCCAAAAAGAGATAAAAGATTGTCAATTGAAGATGAGAAAAGATGAAACATATAACACGTAATTCAATAATGAGTGAAGATTTTATTTGATGATATATGATGATCCATATTATTAAATACATATTTATGACAATATTTCAGTTATTATATACATATGAGTCTTCACAAATTGTATTGATTTCAGAATATTATTGTTATTTATTGGCTTGATGTACATGTGCAGTGATTCTTACTGAGCTGGAGAAGCTCATATTTCCTTCTTATTTTTCTCAGACTCACAGGATGCTTAGTTTGGATGGTTTGGGCGAGAGCAAATAAGAACTGAAGCTTTTAGTAATTTAGTTAGCTTAAATTCTCTGATACCAATGAATATTTGAATAATTGTATTGAATAAGTTTACATTTGATTTGAAGTTGTAACTCATTTGATTGATTTGGTATTTACTTGGTTATTTTAAATTTTGAAGTGTTAAATTATTAGGTCTTACATGATCCTCAGGGCGTTGCTCTAGAGTTTGTGTGGTCGTGTCACGTGCCCAACTCAAGTGCTGTGTTTGGGGCGTGACACCTTGTGCGTGAGCCCACTTGGGAAGTGGCGTTATATATTAAAAGGTTGTGTTTGATGCATGCAACCTTAAAAGATGATCTAGAAAAATACAGGATAGATTATTATTATTAAATTAAAAATAATATTAATTATTATATTTAATAAATATAGATAATATTATAGTAAAATTATTAAAAATTTTAATTGACATGTTTAGTATGACAATCAAGTTATTGGTAACGTAACATCAAATTTTTAAAATATCTTTAAATCAAATTTATTAAAAATCATACATCATGTATAAAATTTATAATTTTTCAAAATAAAAAAATAAAAATATATTATATATTATAATATTTTCATCATCATCTTTTTCATCTATCTCTGATCTGTACTTGATCCTTTTTTTGTATCTCTACCCTCTACCAATACAAGCAGTGAGATTTTAGAATTTTGAAAAGCCCCTAGAGGAAAGAGGAAATGAAATCCATCGAGAAAATTGAAGCCATAGAATATTAAAAGTTGGCATTTTAAGAGGACAAACTAGAAGAAGTGGATTTTTAGTGTGAACAAAGAAAGCAACACTGAATTTTAGTATTTTAGCAAATTGGAAAACAAAATGCAGTTCCCCTTTCCAATCCATTCGAAAGTATTTTTTTTTCAATTTTAAACAATTGCCTGAGCTCCTCCTTCCAGCCTTCCCACCGTCCTACCCTCCCCCCCCACAAAAAAAAAACCCTCCCACCTGCATTTGAAAAATCTAAACAACAAAATCTCCTTTCGACTTCTCCTTCCCTTCTCCCACTATCGTCGCGCCCGCAAAGCCCCCCACCTCCTCCCCATACTCGATGCCGATTGCATCTCCCTCGACCTCCCCCTCCTCCCACCCTCATTGACCTCCCTCAACGTCCCCCTCCTCTCGCCCGCATTCGCCCCTCCTCGATGCCGACGAACAGTGTCTCTCCCAACCTCCCCCTCCTCGCGACACTCATCAGCCTCGCTCACAAACTCGATGACCACCCTTTCTCTCTTCTCCTACCTCCACCGTGCCCACATCCCTCCGGATCTAATTGCCTTCAACTCCGCCCTCGCTGGAGTCTCATCCGCCACCCATGAGAGCAGGGCATCCTCGGGCTCTCACCTCTCCGTCGCCTCATCCAGCTCTGTCACCCACCGATACGAGCACCCTTGGCTCAGGGTGGTTCATCTAGACGAGCACCATCGGCCGGTGCTCATGGAGACAACCCATCCCTCACAGGAAGAATAGGGTGAAAAGGATGATTTATGCAGTAATTTTTTGAGGATATTTTTGTCTAAAAAAATTATTATAATATTATCAAATATGTGGTAATATATAGCCACCTTTCTTTAAGGCAATCTAGATTGCCTTTTGAGAGATAATCTAAATTATCAAGACAATCCAGATTGTCACTTAAAAAATATACCAAATGCATTAATGTGATGGGCCGATGTTAAATTATCGGCAATCTAGATAGATTGCCAGCTACCAACCTAAGAGACTTAGCATTACATAATAAAATAAACCTACTTTCATATAGTTATTTATGCATCTAACTTCATAAGTAAACGTTAAAGATAACTTCAGCAGTAAAAAAAAAAAAATAAAAGAAGAAAGAAAGAAAACTCTTCACCAGGAAACCTTGTAGAATGCTAGATGCATATCCAACTAAACATAAATTAGCTTTTATAAATTAATTGTTAGGTCATTCAGTTAATGGCCTATCTGAATCATATATAAATATGCTTAGTATCGGATAAGCCCAGATTCATATCAATGATAGGTGCTGTATAGCTAGTTTTATATAACTCTTGCATTGTAGTTAAAAATAATAAGATATTAAATGGAAACAAGTTGGAAAAAAGAGGGAGATCCACAGATCCTATAATTGTCTAGATTTTCGAAATGCACTATCCATGAGAATATAGAATCTCGTTGCTAAACAAAAGATGCGACAATTAGGGCGAATCCCAATTCACAAAATAGCATAATTATTTTTTAATGCAGATTTCTTAAATTAGTTATAAATAATCATTAAAATTTGTACGATTTTTTTTTTAAAAAAAGAAACTGGAGAATGTTGTAAGCTGTGATTCTTTTGACCATAAAGGAAGTTGAGTGCCTTGCCCTCTTTTTTGGTACAATGACTTGCCATCTAGTATGTCATTCAGGTCCCTCGCTGCAGTTTAGGTTACGGGCTCTGTGACGCTGTAACGATGGCTGATTGCGGGGTTTGGCTTTCCCTAGCGAAGCTTCCAAACAGAACATCAACTTGTAAAAATTTACGTCACACCAAACATTATATGACAAATCTCCATGACTGGGAGCAGATCTTCTCATGGTGGGAACCGATATTGGATCTTTGGAATGTTGTAAGCAAGTAGGGGCTCAGTTCAGCAAGAAAGAACTTCCACTTTACTGTGAAATTTTCATCACCGACAGCAGCACACAAAAATGAGAAATGCCAGAATTAAATATGGAATTGGAATCAATTAAAATTGTCTATAGATACTCATCGGTTACATCATCCTCGGGTACAAAGCCATTCGTGTCAAGCCCATCCCCATCTTTGTTTTTGGATTTCGACGGCTCGGCCGAGGGCTTGATTTTCGTTGACGGTTTCCGGCCCAGCTCTGCCTGCAACTCCAATCCCATGACCGATGGCTTCCTCTTCCCCTTTAAGCTCCTGGTTCCCACCACCTCTTCTGCAGTCGAATTACCCACCACCGCAAAAGAGCAAACCCATTTAACCTGATAGATTCTTAGAAAGATTTTAAATCAGGTCCAACCATGTTCCATTTCATGTCCACAGAAATTAGAACACTTTTCCAACCTAAAGGTTAATCGCATTACCTTCTAATGGACTTGAAGTCGCAAGTATAGCCTGACCATTCTGTGCTGCTTCAATTGAAAATGGGGAGCCAGAATGATTGCTATCCTCCAACTTCGATGAGCTTCCGAGCCATTTGTCTTGTTGTTCAGGAATGTCTGGTGAAGGGATCGCAGGCAAGAAACACAGCTCATCCTGTGATGCTTCAGAATCACTAAAAGCTGAATCTTTCTCTGTGATCACAATATCAGCTTCCTCATCTCGATTGGTGTCCAACTCTTTCCCCTGCAAACAAGCATTTTAGATAAATTCAAATATGTAAGAAGAAAGGCACCCGATTGGGAAAGTTATTCTTACCTTCTCTGACTCAGGCTTCACA
The DNA here is from genome assembly GCF_000442705.2 of Elaeis guineensis. Taxonomy (NCBI): domain Eukaryota; kingdom Viridiplantae; phylum Streptophyta; class Magnoliopsida; order Arecales; family Arecaceae; genus Elaeis; species Elaeis guineensis. Next base: position 507,520 of record NW_027332428.1, read on the forward strand.
ACAAATTCATCTTCTCTTTCGACATTTTCTTCATTCTCCCCGAGTTCTTTGAAGTCAGGAGCAAATGCACTCAAATTTTCTGTGTAGTCTTTGGCCCAAATATACACCAAACCAGCAACAGAAACAGAGACGACCAAAGGACGAACAGGGTGCCAGGCAAGATATATAAGAGCTTCTTTAGGTCCTTCTAGGATTTTAACAAGATAACCAGCCCTGTCCCATGTGTACAATTTATGCTCTCCTTTGATAGCCGAAGCACCAATTATTACCCACTCACCATCACCACTAAAACATGGTGCTTTCCATTGTACCTTCGTCACCGCATCCTGAAACTCCCGAAATAAAAGCAGGCACTTTGAGCCCACTACTTTCAACTTCTCAATCCCTTGAAATTCATTATCAAGGCTGCTCATTGCCTCAAGTTCCTTTGCAACGAAGAAGGTTTTCATAGACTCTGATGACTCGGTCGTTTGAATTTGTGAGCAGGTACTGCCCATTCCTACTAAAATCAATATCCTTGACCACAGAACCCCCAGAAATAGGAATTATTGCATGTACCCCGATGTTCTTTGAATCTACAATGAATATCTCGCCTTTGGAATTCCCCACATATATTAAATCCCCATACTTGATAAAAGTTGCTGCAGTGGGAGTGAAGGGTGGAGAACCATCAGAAAATTTATTGCGTGGATGTGCAGCAGTAGTGCCATTTGCTGCATCTGACGCTGAAACTGGCAGAATGGTGGAGCTACCAGTGTTCAAATCAACAAGAATAGGTGCAGAAGAGAGGGGACAAGCTAGGCAGACTGGTGGACTACAAGTCCCCAGATGGAGACGTGCATGAAGACTAGTTTGCTGAAGAGACACGAGCAACCTTCTCCCCATTCCAACGTGTTAATGACTTGTCGGACCAAATCGTTGGTCCGTTACTCGCAAGAGTTCTTGCGAGACACTCACATGAAAAATTATCGTCCCCAGTTTAGTCTCCTCATACGAGTTAGCTGGAGAGTTGGCACTTCTCTCTTAGGTCCGCACCACTGCAAGGAGCCCGTGTCATGCCTTCTGCTAATAGTGAGGATGGGGGCTTTGCAGCAACAAAGGATTAATATAAAATAGGGTAGTCATGAGATTCCAAAGCAAGGAAATTTTTCAGAAAGAAAATTTCTGCATTCGCTAGATAAATAAATATGATGGAAGAAGTTCTATCATCCTGAGGTAGTGGGTAATAATGCAAAAACCTTGTTGCTTAACCCTATATTTGATTAAGATCATGAGAAGGTGGATGGATGGGGTAGGAAGGATGAGTGGCCTCCATCCATCATTTTGTTCAAAAAGTTCAAGAGGAGATGGATGAAAAGGAGGGGATGGAGCATCGAGGGATAGATTCTTTCATTGACAAAATTTTTCCTCATTAATGTTTTTAGCCAAACTATAATACTTTTTTACTTTTTCATTCACACACACACACACACACACACACACACACATATATATATATATATATAATTTTATATATACTATTAAACTATTAAATCTTATTACTAATTATTTTAATTTTAGTGCATCATTTTCATAATTATACACACACACACACACACACACACACACACACACACACATATATATATATATAATTTAATATATACTATTAATGATACACTATTAAATCTTATTACTAATTATTTTAATTTTAGTGCATCATTTTCATAATTATAATTAAATAATTAGAATTATCTTCTATATCTCTATTCATATTTACTATTTTTAATTAATTATTTGTACAATATTAATTAACTATTTAAATTAATCATATATTAATTAATTATATGATTTATTTTTAATAATTAATTTATAAAATTATTTATTAAATTAAATTAACTTTTTATATGATTTTTATATAATTATAAATTATAAAATTATAAGTTAATATATTGTTTTACTTCTTTAGTATAAATAGGTATTATAAATTGATAACAATAATATTTTTATCAAAAGATAATTTAATATAAATATTATATGAATATTATCTTTCCTTTCATTCCTTCTATACTAAATGGAAGAGGAAATTATTTCTATTTATCCTTCAATATTTTACTAAATATATAAGAAGATAGATGAAAGATCCATCCACCCTCTCCCTTATGTATCTTTCCTTCTCTATCCATCCTTCCTCTAATCCATCTTTTATACTAAATAGAGGGTAAGAGTCCCTTTCAAAGTTTATATATGAAGCTCCTATAAAAAGAAAATTTTTGGAGATCAAAGTGGTGCATTCAAAGCCATTAAGTCTGTGCACAACAATAAACTCATCATGTCATCTTATTCTTACCATTTGTGCCCCACGAGTATGCTCATCCTTACAGCATCAGGCAGGATCTTGTCAGTAGGGGACCTCATAATCCATCCTCATTGAAAAAGTTTTTTGGCTCATAGAGGGCCTCTCATGTATGTCTTATTCTTAAGTCCTTCCTTCAAATCCTTATGTATGATGGATCTACCGAATAAATCAACCATGATCTCCATCCACAACCATCTCAAACCATAACAAACACGAACCTGCATCCTATCAGTCACTCATATTCAAATTCTCAACAGGAAACATCAAGAAATAATCCCCATGAAACATAACTGTTCATTTGATTAATTTACTTACTGAAAACAAAAAAAAAGCACCTGTTTTAAGGATTTAATGTCCGATTATTCATGCTCTTCAAAATATTTTCACTGGTATTAATTCTAAAGGTTTGTAAATTTAATTGTAAATGTATTAATAAAATTTGTTCTGAACACTCAAGTAGCATAAGTAGCAATTCAAGTTCTTAGAAGGAAATTCTCTCAGTTTTTAACCTCTTATACCTTAGAGGCATAGCTCAATTTTTTGTCGACTAATCTACGAAAGTTGTTTGCTAAGGTTCTGGAAACTGATCGGGATACGCAGTCACGAATACAAACACCCGGATGCTTTGTGGAGGGCAGCCAGGAATACATACACCTATGCAGTCACGTATGAGGCCACAAAAATTGCTTTTTGAACAGTGTTTGCTTTTTTTCTTTTTTCGGTAAAAGAAGCACTTAGCAGGAAAAATCATCTTCATCTTGATGTAAGCTAAAATACGGATGAAAATTAGTTTATGTATCTAATTCTAATAGTATATTCTAGTATTTCTTTTTCCCTTTTTTACTATGCAGAGGATTAATCAGATTTTTTGTGCATTTGTGATATAGATAGATAATATGTGACTCTTGAGAAGGTTATGCTTCACCTGTTGTTCACAAGACTGATGATCGATGAAACTATCATTTGGAAGAAAAAAGATAATTGAACTTCAAAAGAGTGTAATGCATATGAGCTTTCTTATTTTTCATGATGGCAATTATAAAGAACGTCAGTATTACCCTAGAAATCTCATATAGAATTACAGATTTGTAAATAAAGCAAAATCTGAAAAACAGTGATTGAAGGAAAAGAAATTTTAAGATATGTAGCTATTAAAACCGTATTGGAAGGATTAAGCTTAATTGGAAAAAAAATATCTAATTAAAGGACCAGGGATTTATTCTGTAGCATATTCTTGGTTATTCTTTGGCATATTCTTGTTATTCACTATCTATATTTGGGTCTACATATTTGTATTTATAGATCTTTGTACATACTTTTGATAAAGTGTGGAGAAAATAAAAATAAATATCTCATTCTCTTTTTCATCATGGTATCAGAGCATCCGGATTCTGATCCATTCTTTCTTCCTTCCCCTTCTTAAAAAAAAAAAAAAAAAAAAAAAAAAAAAAAAAAAAAAAAAACTTCTTTTCCCTCCGCCCACCTCTGCCCTCGTTTTTTTTTTATTATTTTTTTTCCTCTCTTCACAGCAAACTGCTGCCATCTTTCCGGTCACCATTCTTCCCGATCGCCACCGTAGCCATCGCAGTTCTTTTTCTCACCGATCGCCTCCGTCGAGCCCCTTCTTCCCGTCGAGCACCTTCTTCCCGGTCGAAGCCCTCTTTTCTTCCCGACCGAAACCCCTTCGCCGGCATCCACCGAGTCCATCCGAGCAGCGTCACCATTCTTCCCGGTCGCCACCGCAGCCATCGCAGCTCTCTTTCTCACCGGCCGCCTCCGTCGAGCCCCTTCTTCCCGTTGAGCCCCTTCTTCCCGGTCGAAGCCCTCTTTTCTTCCCGGCCGAAACCCCTTCGCCGGCATCCGTCGAGTCCATCCGAGCCTCTTCTTCCCAGCCGAAGCCCTTTCAAAGCTTCCGCATCCGCCGAGTCCATCCGCAGCCATCGCCACTGCAGCCCCCTTCCTTCCCAGCCGAAACCCCTTCCTCCATCTCCCGGCCAACCTCTTCCTCTTCCTCCTCCTCGTCTCCCACCTCTGTCTTGGCGTGCCCGGCGTTGTGGCGACCTCTGCTGCTTCCAAGCCCGGTGTTGTGGTGACCTCTGCTGCCTCCAACCTCTCCTCCTCTTCTTCCTCCCTCGAAGGCGTCGCCGGTGACGGCAGCAATCCCGTGCTTCACGGGATACATAATCGGTAAAAGCCACAGCTTCCTTTTTTAACCCTTTCTTTTATTTCATTTACCAAAAAAAAAAAAAACAAAACAAAACAAAAAAAAAAAGGAAAAAAAAACTTAAGAAGCCTGTATTTACGGTATGTTCGGTGATTCGTGTGTCTGGTGAATGTTCGGTGATTCGTGTGTCTGGTGATTCATTGATAGTGTGTCAGTGAGATTATCATTTTGTTTGTATGGCCAATCCAATTACTATGCAAGATCTTGAAGGTCTGCTGGATCGGCTTATTACAGTTGCCACTCGATCAGGGGGTTCGTCAAGAGATAGTGGATCGCTGAATGCTCTTCAAGTGGCTGTAAAATTTGATGGCCCAACGACATATTTACAATGGGAGAGGAGCACTCGTCTACTTGTACAAGGGCGAGGCTTGGAGGGATATCTCACCGGCACAAAGAAGAAACCTGTTAATAATGAGCAGGATATGGCTCAATGGAGAATGGAGAACTCTGTTGTTCTAGCATTTTTTCTAAATACCATGACATCAAATGTGGCAAGAAGTGTGCAACTGCTGGAGACTGCATAGGAAGTCTGGGAGACGGTGGCCCAAATGTTCTCACAGAAGCAGAATTCTGCTCAAGCATTTGAGATCTGTTCTCAATTACATCAGCTTCGTCAGGGAGATTTATCTATCACTGAATATGCCACCGAGTTGAAACGTCTTTGGTCCGAAGCTGATCATTATAGAACTTTTGCTCCATAATGCTCCATCGATGTTGATGGATTTCAAAAATATTTAGAAGAAGAACGGGTCCAGGACTTTCTATATGGTCTGAATCCGGAATATGAATCTGTCAGAGTTCAGCTCCTCGCCAGAGATATTTTACCTAGTTTAGGTCAAGTTTTCTCTACTGTTTTAAGCGAGGAGACACGTCGACGAGTGACTTCTGACTCCAATAGTTTTATAAGATCAGCCCTTACCGTACAGCCACAGCAAGTAGGTGAGAAGGTATGCTTTCATTGTAAAAAGCCTGGGCACACTAAGGCATTTTGCTGGGATCTCCATGGCCGCCCAAATCAGCCTGGGCGTGGTAGTCGGGGCCGTGGTGGTCGTCGTAGTGGTGGAAGAACTAGAGGACAGAATCATGTTCGTGGATCTGCCCAAGCAAATCTCTCTGAAGAGACCGAGGGTGCTATACACAGCTTATCTACAGAGGAGTATCAGACCTTCCGACGAATGATGAAAAAGTATGAATCATCTTCTAACACCACACCTTCTACTCTGGAACAGTCTAGCAACCAGGACGAATATCTTGATTCTTCTCTTTTTGCACACTCAGGTACTTCATATAAGTTATCACATGCATTTACTTGTGAGACATCCAACTCCTGGGTAATAGACTCAGGAGCATCCAGTCACATGACAGGGGCACCTAATAGTTTTATTTCATATTCACCATGTTCAGGACATGACAAGGTCAGAATAGCTGATGGATCTTTTACCCCTGTTTCAGGAAAAGGATCCATTGACTGTACTCCTAACTTAAGATTATCATCAGTATTGCATGTTCCATCCTTTCCTACAAATTTACTCTCTATCAGCTCTGTTACTAGAGATTTGAACTGCTCTGTCACTTTTTGGCCTTCACATTGTCTATTTCAGGAGCAAAAAATGGGGAAGATACTTGGGGGTGGTAGAATGCACAATGGACTCTATTATCTATCAACTGATGAGAAAAGTATGAGCTCTTCTTTGACGGGGTATGCATTGTCTGCTGAAAGTGCCACTTCAGAACTTATGTTACATCATCGGAGGCTAGGTCACATTTCTTTTTCTATTCTTAGTCGCTTATTTCCATCTTTATCAACTAAATGCAATAAAAATTTGTTAGTTTGTGATCATTATGAATTGGCTAAACACACCAGAGCAGTATTTCCTATATCTGGAATTAGAAGTTCTCAACCTTTTGCTTTAATTCACTCTGATGTATGGGGACCATGTAGTACCAATACTCTCAAGGGCCATAGGTGGTTTGTTACCTTCATTGATTGTTTTAGTCGAGTAACTTGGGTCTATTTATTGAAGGAAAAAATGGGAGTTTTAAATTGTTTTAAAGAGTTTCATAAATTTGTAGGTACTCAGTTTGGTGTTAAAATTAAAATTTTACATTCTGACAATGGCACAGAATACATTAATCAGGAGTTCCGTGCGTATCTTCAAACTCACGAAATTCTTCATCAAACCACTTGTGTTGATACTCCTGCTCAAAATGGAGTTGCCGAAAGAAAAAATCGGCACTTATTGGAAGTAGCCCGATCCTTACTTTTTACCATGCAAGTTCCTAAATTTTTGTGGGGTGAGGCTGTCTTGACCGCGGCTTACTTGATCAATCGTATGCCTCTAAGAACACTCGGGTTTAAGTCCCCCATACAATGTTTGAAAGGGTCTACTGATTATGTAGTCACTCCTAGGGTCTTTGGATGTGTTTGTTTTGCTCGTGATCATAGACCTTCAGTAGGAAAACTAGATCCACGAGCATTAAAATGTGTCTTTGTTGGTTACCCTGCTACTCAAAAAGGATACAAGTGCTATTATCCCCCTGAGCGACGAATGCTTGTTACTATGGATGTTACTTTTCGAGAAACTGAAGCTTATTATGGAAGCCGTCTATCTGATAATAAGACACCAGAATTACTTCTTCCGGGTGACTTTCTATACACACCAAATTCTGGTGCCCAGGGGGAGTATCATAGTAATGATGTTCAGAGGGAGCCTAGTATTGAGAAAGAAGAAGAGTCCAGTGTGCATTCACCACCAATTGCCCAGGTATCTCCACCGCTTGAAGCTTCTTCTCCAGAGTCTCCTAATGGTAATAATATTTCTACTACTTCTTCCACTTCTAATCTTAATATTCCTATTGCAAAACGGAAGGGTACTCGCTCAATTGTTCCTCCTGCTCGTTACCGTTATGATATCACTAATTATGTTTCATATAAGAATGTGTCTCCATCTTATCAAAGCTTTATAGCTGCATTAGACTCTGTCTGTATCCCTAGTACCTGGCAAAAGGCTATGGCAGAACCTAAGTGGAAGGAAGTAATGTTAGAAGAGATGACTGCTTTATCCAAAAATCAGACGTGGGATCTGGTCACTCTGCCAGTTGGGAAGCATCCTGTAGGGTGTAAATGGGTGTACACTATAAAGCAGACTCTAGAAGGCAAGGTGGAAAGATACAAAGCTCGGCTGGTAGCAAAGGGATACACTCAAATATATGGTGTAGACTATGATGAAACCTTTGCTCCAGTAGCCAAGATGAACTCTGTTCGAACACTTATATTATGTGCTGCTAATTTTGGCTGGGAATTACATCAGTTAGATGTAAAGAATGCATTTCTTCATGGAGATCTTCAGGAGGAAGTATACATGCAGATACCACCAGGATTTGAGACTAGAGCAACAATTGAAAAAGTCTGTAAGCTAAAGCGCTCACTTTATGATCTTAAACAGTCTCCTCGAACCTGGTTTGATCGATTCAGTCGGACTGTAAAAGGAATGGGATATAAACAGAGTAATGCAGATGATACTCTATTCTATAGACATCTCAAGGGAAAGAAAACTATACTCTTGGTTTATGTTGATGATATTGTAATAACAGGAGATGACCATCATGAGATTAAACAACTCAAAGGAAAACTAAAGCAAGCATTTGAAGTAAAAGATCTGGGTCCACTAAGATATTTTTTGGGCATAGAAGTTGGACGATCATCCAAAGGTATTTTTCTATCACAACGAAAGTATGTACTAGATTTGCTTTCTGAGACTGGGATGTTGGGGTGTAAACCTGCTACTACTCCAATAAATCAGAATCATCGAACAGTGACAGATGGTGGAACTCCTGTTGATCGAGAAAGGTATCAACGGTTAGTTGGAAGGTTGATATATCTTTCACATACAAGACCCGACATAGCCTATGCTGTCAGTGTCATCAGTCAATACATGCATGATCCACGAGAATCACACATGGAGAGAGCTTTCAGAGTATTACGCTATCTGAAAGGATGTCCTGGTCGTGGTTTATTGTTCTCCCAACACAACACATTCCAGGTTGAGGGATTTACTGATGCAGATTGGGCTGGATCATTGGATGATAGGCGATCTACTTCTGGGTATTGTACATATGTAGGGGGTAATTTAGTTACCTGGAGAAGCAAGAAACAGTCAGTGGTGGCTAGATCATCAGCAGAAGCTGAATATAGAGCAATGGCTCTAGGCATATACGAACTTCTTTGGCTTCAGAAGCTGCTTCAGGAATTACAACTTCTAAACAAATTTCCTCTTCGGTTATATTGTGACAACAAAGCAGCGATTGAGATTGTAAGCAATCCGATACAGCATGATCGTACCAAAAACATCGAGATTGACCGTCATTTTATCAAAGAAAAGATTAATCAAGGCCAGATCTGCATTACCTATATTCGGTCTTCTGATCAGGTGGCAGACATTCTAACCAAAGGGCTCAGCTCCTTATCCTTTTCTGGATTGACTGACAAGATGGGGCTTCGAGATATCTTCGCCTCATCTTGAGGGGGAGTATTGGAAGGATTAAGCTTAATTGGAAAAAAATATCTAATTAAAGGACCATGGATTTATTCTGTAGCATATTCTTGGTTATTCTTTGGCATATTCTTGTTATTCCCTATCTATATTTGGGTCTACATATTTGTATTTATAGGTCTTTGTACATACTTTTGATAAAGTGTGGAGAAAAATAAAAATAAATATCTCCTTCTCTTTTTCATCAAACCGGACATTAAAATAGCATCATATCATTAAACAGACATAACAGGTGACATGTAAAAATTATTTTTATATGGTGTCAAGCAGAGATTCTACCTGCAAATTAGAATTTTGAAATACATCTTCAGTTAAGTGAGAAATGATGCCCTGCATATAATTGTGGTGGTGTTCAATCTTATGCTTGCAAAAGACTTTCCAGTAGTGGTGTTCAATCTTATGCTTGTAAAAGACTTTTTCCATCCGGGAAAAGATGCCAGATGATGACATTACAATTACTGTTGTATTTAAAATAAAATCAGCAGATCTTGCAGGATAGATAGCCTATCTTATCAGTGTATCATTTTCTTTATCTGAAATATTCATCAAATGGATCTGCAACCATTTATATTTTGACTGTTCTATGTGAAAAGAGAGAGTTTTGAAAAATCTGAAATAAACTAGAGCACATCTAGCAATAACATTTTGGAGACATCATAAGGATAAATTGTCCAGCCTTCTTGATCAAGACTAGACTGGTACTTTCTTAAGGATTGATGTTGTTATCATGTCCAAGACTCAACATAGAACATGCATATTAAGCGTATATTGAAGCCATTCTCATGATACCTAAAAACCAGAACATATTTTATAATAAAAGACAGTATGAGATCCACTATGTTAAATATTTAAGAAGGTTCATAATAAAAGACGTCCAAGCTCATGAGATAAGCATGGGAAACTAAGAACGGGTTGTTGTAAACCAAGATTTTATGGACACGTGCAATGTTACAGAGAGCAATTGGTACACTATAAACACAAAAAGACCAACCATCCAAGAAAAGTGTTTAACTCAACAAAACAAGGATTAAAAGTTAATCACTTGGATAAAACTGATCCCTTCATCAGGATTAACATTCTGTTGTATTTTTTTTTCCCCTTTTTCTTTGACTGTGATTTTTATGTCGTACAAGAGGACGGATATGTGTTAATACAGTTGTATATGCTCAAAGCTATTGTAAAGTTTAATGCTGCTTTTCTTCAAATGTTCGGGATTTGAGAAACGAAAGATTGGAGAGTATTGGAAGTATAAGGAACAAAATTTATCAGCCATTCAAATTCTTACTCGTCTTATTAGTGCTGGCACTTCTATATGTTGTCAATGTCAGTACAGTAGTCCCTTTTTTCTATATATATAAGAAAAAAAAATCCATGCTGATTGATTTTTTTTCTTTTCATGCACAAAAGCCTATATATGCCCCTTATCATATTGGTGCTGATAGACAGGAGTTATTGTTCGCAATACTCCGGTAACTAATGATCGTCAGAATCAAACAATTGCCATAACCATAATCCAGTAATTGGTAACGGTATGAACTGAGTTAAGATCTAGTAATTGCCATAACTGAAACATTCAACCAAGCATGTAGGGTAAACAGGAACATGATGGCTTAGTTCTTTATGAAAGAGATTCTTTCTATGTTGTGTCATAAGGTTTCATTCAGTGGATGAATATTCGCTCTCGTATCCATTTATAACCATAATAACTTTGATCCTCCTTCGCCATTCCATCTTGTTAGGAGTTGTATCCCCCGCTGCTTCTAGTTTTTACATGTCCTCTCAAATCTCATATGTTTTCTCTCACATCTTCGAACGACCCCACCTCCTCCAACACCAGTGTACCAATTGCTCTCTGTAACATTGCACGTGTCCATAAAATCTTGGTTTACAACAACCCGTTCTTAGTTTCCCATGCTTATCTCATGAGCTTGGACGTCTTTTATTATGAACCTTCTTAAATATTTAACATAGTGGATCTCATACTGTCTTTTATTATAAAATATGTTCTGGTTTTTAGGTATCATGAGAATGGCTTCAATATACGCTTAATATGCATGTTCTATGTTGAGTCTTGGACATGATAACAACATCAATCCTTAAGAAAGTACCAGTCTAGTCTTGATCAAGAAGGCTGGACAATTTATCCTTATGATGTCTCCAAAATGTTATTGCTAGATGTGCTCTAGTTTATTTCAGATTTTTCAAAACTCTCTCTTTTCACATAGAACAGTCAAAGTATAAATGGTTGCAGATCCATTTGATGAATATTTCAGATAAAGAAAATGATACACTGATAAGATAGGCTATCTATCCTGCAAGATCTGCTGATTTTATTTTAAATACAACAGTAATTGTAATGTCATCATCTGGCATCTTTTCCCGGATGGAAAAAGTCTTTTACAAGCATAAGATTGAACACCACTACTGGAAAGTCTTTTGCAAGCATAAGATTGAACACCACCACAATTATATGCAGGGCATCATTTCTCACTTAACTGAAGATGTATTTCAAAATTCTAATTTGCAGGTAGAATCTCTGCTTGACAACATATAAAAATAATTTTTACATGTCACCTGTTATGTCTGTTTAATGATATGATGCTATTTTAATGTCCGGTTTTAATAGCTACATATCTTAAAATTTCTTTTCCTTCGATCACTGTTTTTCAGATTTTGCTTTATTTACAAATCTGTAATTCTATATGAGATTTCTAGGGTAATACTGACGTTCTTTATAATTGCCATCATGAAAAATAAGAAAGCTCATATGCATTACACTCTTTTGAAGTTCAATTATCTTTTTTCTTCCAAATGATAGTTTCATCGATCATCAGTCTTGTGAACAACAGGTGAAGCATAACCTTCTCAAGAGTCACATATTATCTATCTATATCACAAATGCACAAAAAATCTGATTAATCCTCTGCATAGTAAAAAAGGGAAAAAGAAATACTAGAATATACTATTAGAATTAGATACATAAACTAATTTTCATCCATATTTTAGCTTACATCAAGATGAAGATGATTTTTCCTGCTAAGTGCTTCTTTTACCGAAAAAAGAAAAAAAGCAAACACTGTTCAAAAAGCAATTTTTGTGGCCTCATACGTGACTGCATAGGTGTATGTATTCCTGGCTGCCCTCCACAAAGCATCCGGGTGTTTGTATTCGTGACTGCGTATCCCGATCAGTTTCCAGAACCTTAGCAAACAACTTTCGTAGATTAGTCGACAAAAAATTGAGCTATGCCTCTAAGGTATAAGAGGTTAAAAACTGAGAGAATTTCCTTCTAAGAACTTGAATTGCTACTTATGCTACTTGAGTGTTCAGAACAAATTTTATTAATACATTTACAATTAAATTTACAAACCTTTAGAATTAATACCAGTGAAAATATTTTGAAGAGCATGAATAATCGGACATTAAATCCTTAAAACAGGTGCTTTTTTTTTGTTTTCAGTAAGTAAATTAATCAAATGAACAGTTATGTTTCATGGGGATTATTTCTTGATGTTTCCTGTTGAGAATTTGAATATGAGTGACTGATAGGATGCAGGTTCGTGTTTGTTATGGTTTGAGATGGTTGTGGATGGAGATCATGGTTGATTTATTCGGTAGATCCATCATACATAAGGATTTGAAGGAAGGACTTAAGAATAAGACATACATGAGAGGCCCTCTATGAGCCAAAAAACTTTTTCAATGAGGATGGATTATGAGGTCCCCTACTGACAAGATCCTGCCTGATGCTGTAAGGATGAGCATACTCGTGGGGCACAAATGGTAAGAATAAGATGACACACTACAAGAAAATAGGTAAATACCGACCGTTTTTTGCCGACGCTTTTGGAAAGCGTCGGCAGGTTGCGCTGACCTGCCGACGCTTTTAAAAAGCGTCGATATCTAACGACGCTTAAAAGCGTCGAGAAATTTGGGCACTGTCAACGCCGACGCTTTTAGCAAAAGCGTCGTGAAATAAAAACAATACCGACGCTTTTTTACGTCATTATTTAACGACGCTAAAAAGCGTCGTTAGGTTTCTTCATACCCCCGCCCGTGCCCTAATCTATCTACCGCCGCCCCTTCATTTTTTCCACCCGATCCTCTCCGCCGACCCCGGCCCATCTCCGCCGCCGGCACCGCAGCTGCCGTCCACGCGCACCCGCCGTCCACGCCTCACCACCGTCCGTCGCTCGATCCCCTCTGCTGCCGCATCTGTCGACGCCCACCCGCGCGGTCCAAGCCCTTCCCCTCCCCACCGGCCCTCCTCTCCTCTCCCCTCCCGGCGGCCATCTTCGCAGGCACAAAAGTAAGATATGTTATTCATAATGATTTTTTTCGGCGTAAATTCAATTTTTTCCTCTTGAATCTCGTCCAGATTCAAGAGGAGATGGGTTTTATCACCTCCGGACCCGACGCCGGCAACCATCTGGGCCGGCATCAAGTTTTTATAGCTGACCGGAAAGGGGGTGCCGGAATAGATCACCGGCGTTCAACCCATTGTTAAAAAAAAAAAAAAAAAAAATCGCAGGCGGTAAATTTGGAACCACCGGATCAAGACAAACCGACGGTTTCCCCTCCCTCATCATCGGAAAAAGGGGTCTTCAGTCCCCAGAGAGGTCAGCGGTCGGTCGATTGAGGTATTCCGGCAGCTGCTGGCCGGGATTTGGTCGATTGAGGTATTCCGGCAGCTGCTGGCCGGGATTTGGAGGATAAAATCGCCAGTTTGGTCATCTTGCGAGGACACATGTTTTAAGCACAGTAAAATTGTTGGATTTTCTTGTATCATGGCACATAGGCCTCCGAAATTGTTGGTGCCTGATTTTGTAACCATTTTTATGTACATAAAATCCTGCAGCATGTGAACTCATTTTGTACTGGACTTAGGCCTAGAGAGCTGACAATCTTAGGTTATTAAGCAGCCATTCAGAAAAGAAGGCTAAAATTTCCTTAAAAGATCCATTCTTTTCTATTGTTAAGTGATGAATTTTGAACTTGTAAAAAGGCCGCATTTTTCCTCCATGTGTTTTTTTGATTTGCTCTCCAATTGTGTATCTGCTTGAAAAGGAACCAATGACAGAATCCTGTCAATTGATCTCCTATCAATTATTGTGCTTTCTCAGAATCCTGTTAATTGATCTCCTATCAATTATTGTGCTTTCTCACTTCCCTTCCTCTGTTTTTCTTTGTATAATAATTTACTTGTGTTCACACCACTTCAACTTTTATGCTTATATATGTTCTTACGCTTCAGGGTTATAGCTGAGAGATGAATCAATAAGAGTGAGAATTCTGATTTGCATGATGTGCCATTCAGCATGTTTTATTTGGTGTTACCATATCTTTGGCACACATTGACTTGATTTGTGCTTTACATCAAGGCAGATTTGTTGTAGCAGATTGAGGATTGAGTATACTAGAGTAGACATAGAAGTTGTGCAGAAAGTTAACTAATTTGTTTGATCATAAGCAAGATTAGAATAACCTAATTTTATTGAGCATAGCAATGAGGTATATATATATACATCATTTGTACAAATTTAGTATGTTTATAAAATTAATTCAGGATGTACACAAATCTTATAAATCAATATTTGAAATTATATTAGATCCTGTAAATCCGTTCATGACAAACCTGCCCAAGTTAACCAAATATATGTGAAAAGTGTGCTGATAATTGTGAGAAGTTTGAACAAGCTTTAGGATTCTTATTAGATCCTATAAATCAATTTATGACTGAGCTGTTCAAATCGACCAAATAATCATGGTAATTATGCAGGTAAATGTACAAGGTTTGAAGAATTTTTAGAATTCTATCAACGCAAAGTTTGAAGAATCTTTAGGATTCCATTACTCCCCCTCGAGTTGGAGCGTAGAGATCCGTGAGTGAGGACTTGAAATGCTAAATAGAAAGGGTCTATATGAGACAGTCTATTAACATGTTAAATCTTTCCCTATTTCTCCTAGTTCTTGCAAAGTGTTCTACCCTTTAATTACCATGTACATCATGGAAAAAAAAAAAAAAGAATAGGCTTTTTGTTTTCTATATACTCATTATCCCTATTATTTTAGTGAAAGAAGCTCTTCTTGCTGGACTACCTGAGTATGTTACTGGAATTCGCCTGTAAATTGTCCACGAAAGAGTTTTTTGTTTCTTCATTAGCAAGAGGTGAGATTTTTCTTTGGTTGAAATATTTTCGTCTGACCCCTCTTGATTAGGTATTGGCCTTTTTTTTTTTTCTTGGTGCATAGCCTTTCTTTTATATTTAATTCCTTCATTATGTGGAGTCTAATTGGAAGACCGAGACTTATGAGCGGTCTGATAAAAGAAAATTACTCTATGTTAGAAATATTAAAAGTCTCAACAAAATCATAGTTATGCATATGGGATTTTTTTTTCTGTAAATTCATATGTCACACACATCTCGGCTCAAACACATGTGCAGGCGTGCACATGCACGTGCATGCACAGAGAGAGAGAGAGAGAGAGAGAGGAAAAAGTCCTTTACATGGCACCAAGATGCTAGTTCACTATAACTTATGTTATTAGATTATGCAAATGAATAATGATAAATCTTCTCGTCCTACCCTGATCAGAACCTTAGTTCTTGGAAAAGAATAATCTAATTCCTTAGCAAAGAGCAAACTGCGAATCTTCTCGTCCTTATATAATAACGGTTCTTCACTCATCACAGGCCTAAAAGTGTTTGGTTGACCAAGTCAAAGTGAGGCATTCTAAAACTTTTTCCATCGGACTTGTTAGAGATTGTTGGTCTGCAGTGATGGGCAGGCCACCATTAGAAGTAAGCTTTTGTTTAGAGCCACAAGCTTCATGTATAAATTTCAGCTGCCACAGGGCAAACACCTCTGTTATCTTTTTCCCCTGTTGCTGTGCCAGAGCCAGTCAACCAGCAAGAGAGGTACCACTCACCACCAAGGTGGTACTCCACTGTATCCAACCATTTTACCTCAGCGTCTTGCTTTTGAGTGCATGGAGAAGAGGGATGTCATTGGGATTAAACAAGTCCATCTCATCCGCAGCCATCTGATCAAAGATCATTTTGTTGTGATTGAAAAGTTAAATATCTTTTATGTTATATGGAGATTATGAGCACATGGTGCATAGTTTTCTATATCATTGTGAAATATTCAAGTTGGTTGATAATCTCTCATTAAATTATAGTATTAGTTGCAACTTTTTATCACAGAAATGGCTAGATTTTCAAATGCATGCTAAGTAGATTTTCATGGGTGTTTTTGTGATGGTTGTGAATTTAATGCCAGGCAATGTTAATTATGAATTAATTTTAAAAAAAATTACATTGCATCGAAACATAGACCCATCTTTTGATTAATGTACATATTCTATTATATCCGTATATTTATTTATTTTTATACGGATAAAAGAATTATGTACATTGATCAATTGATTGTCCAGTATGGACAGTTTGGAAAATGTGAGTAATTCTATAGGTCATTACCATAATCAAATGGTATGCTGAGAGGTTTGGAAAAAATTTCGGATGGTATTTTCCTTTTGTTCTTCCTATACGGAAGAACTAAGGGGAAATGCTGCCGAAATTTTTTTCGGCTCTTGTTGCATATCATTTGATTTTTGTAATTGACCTATAGAATTAATATATTTTCTGAATGGGATAGGACCTTCTTTACCTATTAGTTGATGATAGCAAGCATTTACTATGTAAACTTTATCTAGCTGTTATTTTTTTGGATTTTATGAAATGACTGATATTTTTTACTCATTGCATTAATATAGATTGTATAATTTTTTTTTATTTTTAGATAAATTGCAAGTTCGGTCAGTTTTATCCTACAATGGACAAAAGTTGGATAAATAAACCAAGGAATAGTAAAGAATATTTAGATGGAGTTCATGACTTCATTAAATTTGGTATGGAGAAAAGTAGTTTAAATGGAAAGATTTTATGTCCATGTCGGAAATGTGTAAATAGTTCTTCTTTAGATCCACAAAATGTTGAAGAACATTTGGTATGGAATGGTTTTTTAAGAGGTTATACCGACTGGATTTTTCATGGAGAATCTATGTTGCCATCATCATGTAACCAACCCCTGACTCATTACGGATCCACTAGCCTAGAAGACAATTCTGCAAGAGATGATGATATAAGGGGTTTGATCACAGATGCTTTTGGATTTGATGTTCAAAATTTAGGAGAATCCAGTAGTATACAAGAAACAGTTGGGATGTTTGATGGATGTACGCATACGGAACGTATGCATGTTGAGGAGCCCATACATACATCTAATGATGAGACAGCTCGTTATCACACCTTAATGAAAGATGCAGACGAAGAATTATATCCGGGTTGTACAAAATTTTCTAAGATTTCTTTTCTTGTACATTTATTTCATATAAAATATTTGAATGGATGGTCTGGAAAGAGTTTTACCATGCTGCTCAAGTTATTAAAGGATGCATTTCCAGAAAGCACTCGTTTACCACCATCGTATTATGAAGCCAAGAAAGTAGTAAAGGAATTGGATCTTGGATACGAAAAGATTCATAGTTGTCCGAAAGATTGTATGTTATATCGGGGTGAAAATGCTAATCAAGAGTCATGCAATGTATGTGGATCTTCAAGATGGATAACACAAAAAGAAGATCGAGATGATGTACTGAATGAATTGGATGCAACGCGGAGTAAAAAGAAACCGGCCAAGGTATTGCGTTACTTTCCTCTTATACCTAGATTGAAAAGGATTTATGCATCATCAAAAACAGCTTCATCAATGAGATGGCATCATGAAGGACGTACAAAGGATGGAATGTTGAGACATCCTGCAGATAGTCTTCAATGGAAAGCATTTGATGATAGGCATCCTGATTTTGCCTCTGATGTTCGCAGTGTTAGGTTTGGCTTAGCTTCTAATGGCTTCAATCCATTTCGGACCCTGAGTTCTACCTACAGCACTTGGCCAGTCGTTTTGATACCTTACAATTTGCCATCGTGGATGTGCATGAAACAATCATCACTTATCTTGTCAATGGTTATTCCAGGAGATAAGGGTCCAGGCAATGATATTGATATTTTTCTACAGCCTTTGATAGAGGAATTGAAACAGTTGTGGGAGGGTGTTGATGCATTTGATGCTTCCAACGGCCAAACATTTAAACTACGGGCAGCTTTGTTATGGACTATTAATGATTTTCCAGCATATGCCAATTTATCTGGCTGGAGTACAAAGGGACGGGTCGCATGTCCTTGTTGTGGAGATTCAACACATTCAATTTGGTTAAAACATGGAGGTAAATTTTGTTACATGGGACATCGTCGATGGTTGGAAGCAAATCATCCGTTTCGATTTCAGAAAGATTTGTTTGATGGTACTATAGAATTGGGATGTGCCCCTATTCCACCTTCTGGAACTGATGTTCATAGACAAATGGATGGCATGAATTACAGCTATGGTAAGCACTCAAAGTCCTCTAAAAAAAGAGGAAGGGATGATGTTGAAAGCTCAGTGCACGAAGGGTTACCAGAGGAAGTCAGTATCAGTACTATAGATGCAGAGTTGTTTCAAGATCCAGACAATTATTTCGAGGATGAAAATGAGGAAGACACACAGATAGCATCTACACAACAGCCAAGTAAACATTTATGGAAAAAACGAAGTATCTTTTTTGACTTACCTTATTGGAAACATAATCTTATTCGGCACAATCTTGATGTCATGCATATAGAGAAGAATGTTTGCGATAATTTACTTGGAACATTTTTAAACCTTGATGGAAAGAGCAAAGATAACATGAAGGCACGTCTTGATTTAAAAGAAATGGGTATCCGACAGGAACTTCATCCTAAAATGCTTGCTAATGATAGAATTTATGTGCCTCCTGCATGTTACACAATGTCTGCTCGAGAAAAGGATAATTTTTTGGGAGTTTTGAAAAGTATCAAAGTACCCGATGGATATGCATCGAATATTTCACGATGTGTGCATCTAAAGGATCGAAAACTTTCAAATCTTAAAAGTCATGATGGTCACATATTGATGCAAGATATTTTTCCAATAGCTTTAAGATCGTCACTGCCGAAACAAGTTGTTACAATTGTACTTCGATTATCGTCATTCTTCAAGGCATTATGTTCCAAAGTTATTGATCCTCGGGAACTTGATCAGTTAGAATCGGATATTGCAATTACACTTTGCCAGATGGAAAAGATTTTTCCTCCTGGATTTTTCACTATTATGGTACATCTGCTCGTTCACCTAGCTTCAGAAGTTAAAGTTGGTGGACCGGTACATTATAGATGGATGTATCCTATTGAGAGGTATTATTACAAACCTTAAATCTTTTGATAATTTTATTAGAAACAACAGCATACTGATATTTTAATAAATATTTAATTCTTGAAGGAATGACATAATATCCTTAGCACAAGCACATCGTTATGTGTTACTTCATAGTGACATAATATCTGACCATCGCAGGTTAGTATATTTAAGGAATGACATCAAAATTTAAATTTTATATTAGATATAATGTTCTAAATGATATATTTATATTTTATGCAGTGAATTTTTAATTTATCAGAGACGAGCCAATCATAACATTCGTCCTAATGCAAGGATTGAACAGCGATGGTTGGTCGAGTTATTCCCTATGTGGCTTTCGAATCAGGTGTGATTTATATTTAATTATTGGATATATTAATTTTTGATACATATTTAATATCAGATAACTCAACTGCACTTCGTCATATCATTTTTTGTTAGGTATCAAAGATGATGGAGACAAATAAGTCAGATGAACTAATAGCTCTTGCTCGAGGACCTAACAAGATTGTGAATAGATATAATGGTTTCATAATTAATGGCTTTAAATTTCATACTAGAGAACGGGAGAAATTTAGAAAAACACAGAATAGCGGTGTTATGGTGGAAGCGGATGGAAAATCCTATTATGGTGCACTTAAAGATATCTATGAGTTGGATTATTATGGAAAATTTAAAGTAGTACTGTTTAGATGTGATTGGATAGACATAAACTCACCAAGGGGTTTGAAACAAGATGCAAATGGATTTACACTTGTAAATTTTTCAAGGTTGATACACACTGGTGTGTTATTGAAGGATGACCCATTCATTTTTTCATCTCAAGCTCGTCAAGTATTTTATGTACAAGACGCAAAAGATAAAGATTGGTTTACTGTCATCAAAATAAAACCTAGAGACTTATATGATATGGGAAACCAAGTGGAGGATGATGACGATGACACTTATACACAATGTATGCCCTACAATTTTGTGCCAGCTGATGATTTAAATGCTACGACGACGTTGGTTAGAACAGAATTCGAAGAAAACACTACTGCTTGATTGTTACTGGTAATAATTATTTATGATGTATATATTTTGCATTAATTATTGTGTTATTTTACTCCATATATTAATTGATTCTACCTTTTATTTATATAAATGCTAGGTGACATCATGCGTCGCAGGGGACGATATGCTGGTGTGCAGTTCCAGTTTTCACAGACAGAGGCCGGTACGTCTTCTTCAGCACAGCAGCCTGAGGCCAGTTCAGCTGCACAACATTCTGAGCCCTGTCCTTCATCATCAGCACAGCACGATCCTCCTGTTCATCAGCCAGATGATGAGATACACGTGCAGGGTATATATTGTCTTTCATGTAATTTTTTTTTATTTCATTTTATGTATATTTATGATATAGTTACTTTTATGTATTTTTTGCAGACGGATCCGGGAGAGTACGCCCCAGACGCGGACCCACAGTAGTACGAGATGTGTGGCAGATGCGTGAGGGCGAGAGGATTGTTGTGGAGTGCAATCAGCTAGGTCAGCCAATTAAGAAAGCTGCCTGCTTATTGACTTCATTTTTGGGGACTGTTGCTCGGAGGCCTCAGCTATGTCCGTTGGGCTACGCAAAATGGAATGACATGCTTCCAACGTACAAAGTTGAGCTCCTCCGAGTTATAGAGGTAATGAATTGATGTTCATACTGTATATTAATTGTTAATCATTTATATAATTTATTTCATTTAACTTTTTTTTTATAGAGCAAGTTTGTTCTCCCTCCATCCACTCATGATTTTGTAATGAAGTCTCTCAACCGCAAATGGAAAGAATATAAAGCACAATTGAAGAAGGACTATATGAGACAGGGTATGACAGAGGAGGAGGTTGCTAGGAATTGTCCTCCTGATGTACCCCCTCATCAGTGGATGGAGTTGGTTCATTACTGGTTCTCCGAGAGGGCACAGGTATATTATCTGTTTATTATCTTTTTTTCTTAAATATTTTATAAAAATATTGATTTTTATTATATATTGTATATATAACAAGTTCTTTACTTTATTTTACAGACTTATTCTGCTATTGGTAGAGCTGCACGAGCAGCTCAGTCTGTTCCTCATACATCGGGGTCGAAGAGTTATGCACGACTCCGACAGGAGTTTGTATGTTCTTTAAACTTTCATAATTAACTTTTAATTTTTATGTTCAAATATTTATATAACTAATATCATTATGTATCGTGGACCATGTCTGTATCATGATACTCATATATTTTTTTAAATTATCATAACTGTTTGCTTAAAATTGAAATTATTTGTGTAGGAGGATGAGCATGGGAGGGAACCCAGACAAGTGGAGTTTTACCGGATGACTCATACTCATCAGGATGGTACTTTTGTTCGAGATGAGTCGAGAGATTTATATGTACGACATTGTTAATATTATATTTTTTGCAATGATTTAAATTTAATTTTGTTAGCTATTAATGTATAACTCTTGTTTTCAAAAAAAATACAGGAGAGGGCTACATCTCTCATTGCGGAGCGTGACGACGAGTCCGCAGCATCTACGCAGCAGAGCCGTATCGAGGCCGAGGTATTCACAGAGTTGATGGGACCAGAGCGCTACGGCCGAGTGAGGGGTTATGGAGTAGGAGTCACCCCCACTCAGTTATCTGAGGTTAGTAGATATACGTAGCATGCTGCAACAGATGCTCAGGATTCACGCGTTCGCAGACTCGAGGCGGAGATACAGGAGATTAGACAGAGTCGTGCCGCTGAGATGGAGGAGATGCGACAGAGCCGTGCCGAGATGCAGGCCATGAGGGGACAGATTGATCGCCTTACATCTTTATTAGAGATGTATGGTTCATCTCAGGTAAACACATAATATTAAATATATATTTTTGTATTAATTTAATGATTTATATATTTTATTTATAGATATGCAAATCATGCTTTTGATATATTTTTTGTAGGCTCCTGGCATATCAGGCACCCATCGAGATAGCGGCACGTCACGTGGAGACAACGACGACCATCCGCCTGCAGATTGATGTTATTTTATTTTTATTGTATTTTTATATTTATTTATATTACTCTTGATTGTAATGGACGATTAGTACTTTATTTTTATTTATATAAAATATTATCTTTTGGTTTGATTCAATTTTCTATTTCAGCTTGCTTTTGATGTGAATGATGGTGATTGTACAGGTGTGAATGTGAATGTGGTGATTGTACATGTTTATTGTATTGTACAGGTGATGTGAATGATGGTGATTGTACAGGTGTGAATGTGAATGTGGTGATTGTACATGTTTATTGTATTGTACAGGTGTGATATGATTTCGTACAGGAATGTATTGTATTATTTTTTTTTTAAATAATATTTGTATTTTTTTTTTCCTCTTAAAACCTTTAACGACACTTATAAGCGTCGTTAAATTTGTCTTTTGCGACGCTTTAAAGCGTCGTTAATTTTTACATTAACGACGCTTATAAGCGTCGTTAAATTTGTCTTTTGCGACGCTTTAAAGCGTCGTAAAGATTTACATTAACGACGCTTTAAAGCGTCGTTAAGACAAATTTAACGACGCTTTAAAGCGTCGTTAATGTAAATATTTACGACGCTTTAAAGCGTCGTTAAAAAATAACGACGCTTTTACAAAGCGTCGGCGATATTCGTCCCCACTCTTGCATAGTCGACGCTTTGCCGACGCTTTTCGAAGCATCGTAAAGCCGAATAGCGACGCTTTAAAGCGTCGTTAATGACCATTAATAGCGTCGTTAATGGCCATTTTTCCTGTAGTGACATGATGAGTTTATTGTTGTGCACAGACTTAATGGCTTTGAATGCACCACTTTGATCTCCAAAAATTTTCTTTTTATAGGAGCTTCATATATAAACTTTGAAAGGGACTCTTACCCTCTATTTAGTATAAAAGATGGATTAGAGGAAGGATGGATAGAGAAGGAAAGATACATAAGGGAGAGGGTGGATGGATCTTTCATCTATCTTCTTATATATTTAGTAAAATATTGAAGGATAAATAGAAATAATTTCCTCTTCCATTTAGTATAGAAGGAATGAAAGGAAAGATAATATTCATATAATATTTATATTAAATTATCTTTTGATAAAAATATTATTGTTATCAATTTATAATACCTATTTATACTAAAGAAGTAAAACAATATATTAACTTATAATTTTATAATTTATAATTATATAAAAATCATATAAAAAGTTAATTTAATTTAATAAATAATTTTATAAATTAATTATTAAAAATAAATCATATAATTAATTAATATATGATTAATTTAAATAGTTAATTAATATTGTACAAATAATTAATTAAAAATAGTAAATATGAATAGAGATATAGAAGATAATTCTAATTATTTAATTATAATTATGAAAATGATGCACTAAAATTAAAATAATTAGTAATAAGATTTAATAGTGTATCATTAATAGTATATATTAAATTATATATATATATATGTGTGTGTGTGTGTGTGTGTGTGTGTGTGTGTGTGTGTATAATTATGAAAATGATGCACTAAAATTAAAATAATTAGTAATAAGATTTAATAGTTTAATAGTATATATAAAATTATATATATATATATATATGTGTGTGTGTGTGTGTGTGTGTGTGTGTGTGAATGAAAAAGTAAAAAAGTATTATAGTTTGGCTAAAAACATTAATGAGGAAAAATTTTGTCAATGAAAGAATCTATCCCTCGATGCTCCATCCCCTCCTTTTCATCCATCTCCTCTTGAACTTTTTGAACAAAATGATGGATGGAGGCCACTCATCCTTCCTACCCCATCCATCCACCTTCTCATGATCTTAATCAAATATAGGGTTAAGCAACAAGGTTTTTGCATTATTACCCACTACCTCAGGATGATAGAACTTCTTCCATCATATTTATTTATCTAGCGAATGCAGAAATTTTCTTTCTGAAAAATTTCCTTGCTTTGGAATCTCATGACTACCCTATTTTATATTAATCCTTTGTTGCTGCAAAGCCCCCATCCTCACTATTAGCAGAAGGCATGACACGGGCTCCTTGCAGTGGTGCGGACCTAAGAGAGAAGTGCCAACTCTCCAGCTAACTCGTATGAGGAGACTAAACTGGGGACGATAATTTTTCATGTGAGTGTCTCGCAAGAACTCTTGCGAGTAACGGACCAACGATTTGGTCCGACAAGTCATTAACACGTTGGAATGGGGAGAAGGTTGCTCGTGTCTCTTCAGCAAACTAGTCTTCATGCACGTCTCCATCTGGGGACTTGTAGTCCACCAGTCTGCCTAGCTTGTCCCCTCTCTTCTGCACCTATTCTTGTTGATTTGAACACTGGTAGCTCCACCATTCTGCCAGTTTCAGCGTCAGATGCAGCAAATGGCACTACTGCTGCACATCCACGCAATAAATTTTCTGATGGTTCTCCACCCTTCACTCCCACTGCAGCAACTTTTATCAAGTATGGGGATTTAATATATGTGGGGAATTCCAAAGGCGAGATATTCATTGTAGATTCAAAGAACATCGGGGTACATGCAATAATTCCTATTTCTGGGGGTTCTGTGGTCAAGGATATTGATTTTAGTAGGAATGGGCAGTACCTGCTCACAAATTCAAACGACCGAGTCATCAGAGTCTATGAAAACCTTCTTCGTTGCAAAGGAACTTGAGGCAATGAGCAGCCTTGATAATGAATTTCAAGGGATTGAGAAGTTGAAAGTAGTGGGCTCAAAGTGCCTGCTTTTATTTCGGGAGTTTCAGGATGCGGTGACGAAGGTACAATGGAAAGCACCATGTTTTAGTGGTGATGGTGAGTGGGTAATAATTGGTGCTTCGGCTATCAAAGGAGAGCATAAATTGTACACATGGGACAGGGCTGGTTATCTTGTTAAAATCCTAGAAGGACCTAAAGAAGCTCTTATATATCTTGCCTGGCACCCTGTTCGTCCTTTGGTCGTCTCTGTTTCTGTTGCTGGTTTGGTGTATATTTGGGCCAAAGACTACACAGAAAATTTGAGTGCATTTGCTCCTGACTTCAAAGAACTCGGGGAGAATGAAGAATATGTCGAAAGAGAAGATGAATTTGTTGTGAAGCCTGAGTCAGAGAAGGTAAGAATAACTTTCCCAATCGGGTGCCTTTCTTCTTACATATTTGAATTTATCTAAAATGCTTGTTTGCAGGGGAAAGAGTTGGACACCAATCGAGATGAGGAAGCTGATATTGTGATCACAGAGAAAGATTCAGCTTTTAGTGATTCTGAAGCATCACAGGATGAGCTGTGTTTCTTGCCTGCGATCCCTTCACCAGACATTCCTGAACAACAAGACAAATGGCTCGGAAGCTCATCGAAGTTGGAGGATAGCAATCATTCTGGCTCCCCATTTTCAATTGAAGCAGCACAGAATGGTCAGGCTATACTTGCGACTTCAAGTCCATTAGAAGGTAATGCGATTAACCTTTAGGTTGGAAAAGTGTTCTAATTTCTGTGGACATGAAATGGAACATGGTTGGACCTGATTTAAAATCTTTCTAAGAATCTATCAGGTTAAATGGGTTTGCTCTTTTGCGGTGGTGGGTAATTCGACTGCAGAAGAGGTGGTGGGAACCAGGAGCTTAAAGGGGAAGAGGAAGCCATCGGTCATGGGATTGGAGTTGCAGGCAGAGCTGGGCCGGAAACCGTCAACGAAAATCAAGCCCTCGGCCGAGCCGTCGAAATCCAAAAACAAAGATGGGGATGGGCTTGACACGAATGGCTTTGTACCCGAGGATGATGTAACCGATGAGTATCTATAGACAATTTTAATTGATTCCAATTCCATATTTAATTCTGGCATTTCTCATTTTTGTGTGCTGCTGTCGGTGATGAAAATTTCACAGTAAAGTGGAAGTTCTTTCTTGCTGAACTGAGCCCCTACTTGCTTACAACATTCCAAAGATCCAATATCGGTTCCCACCATGAGAAGATCTGCTCCCAGTCATGGAGATTTGTCATATAATGTTTGGTGTGACGTAAATTTTTACAAGTTGATGTTCTGTTTGGAAGCTTCGCTAGGGAAAGCCAAACCCCGCAATCAGCCATCGTTACAGCGTCACAGAGCCCGTAACCTAAACTGCAGCGAGGGACCTGAATGACATACTAGATGGCAAGTCATTGTACCAAAAAAGAGGGCAAGGCACTCAACTTCCTTTATGGTCAAAAGAATCACAGCTTACAACATTCTCCAGTTTCTTTTTTTAAAAAAAAAATCGTACAAATTTTAATGATTATTTATAACTAATTTAAGAAATCTGCATTAAAAAATAATTATGCTATTTTGTGAATTGGGATTCGCCCTAATTGTCGCATCTTTTGTTTAGCAACGAGATTCTATATTCTCATGGATAGTGCATTTCGAAAATCTAGACAATTATAGGATCTGTGGATCTCCCTCTTTTTTCCAACTTGTTTCCATTTAATATCTTATTATTTTTAACTACAATGCAAGAGTTATATAAAACTAGCTATACAGCACCTATCATTGATATGAATCTGGGCTTATCCGATACTAAGCATATTTATATATGATTCAGATAGGCCATTAACTGAATGACCTAACAATTAATTTATAAAAGCTAATTTATGTTTAGTTGGATATGCATCTAGCATTCTACAAGGTTTCCTGGTGAAGAGTTTTCTTTCTTTCTTCTTTTATTTTTTTTTTTTTACTGCTGAAGTTATCTTTAACGTTTACTTATGAAGTTAGATGCATAAATAACTATATGAAAGTAGGTTTATTTTATTATGTAATGCTAAGTCTCTTAGGTTGGTAGCTGGCAATCTATCTAGATTGCCGATAATTTAACATCGGCCCATCACATTAATGCATTTGGTATATTTTTTAAGTGACAATCTGGATTGTCTTGATAATTTAGATTATCTCTCAAAAGGCAATCTAGATTGCCTTAAAGAAAGGTGGCTATATATTACCACATATTTGATAATATTATAATAATTTTTTTAGACAAAAATATCCTCAAAAAATTACTGCATAAATCATCCTTTTCACCCTATTCTTCCTGTGAGGGATGGGTTGTCTCCATGAGCACCGGCCGATGGTGCTCGTCTAGATGAACCACCCTGAGCCAAGGGTGCTCGTATCGGTGGGTGACAGAGCTGGATGAGGCGACGGAGAGGTGAGAGCCCGAGGATGCCCTGCTCTCATGGGTGGCGGATGAGACTCCAGCGAGGGCGGAGTTGAAGGCAATTAGATCCGGAGGGATGTGGGCACGGTGGAGGTAGG
This sequence comes from Elaeis guineensis, assembly GCF_000442705.2. Taxonomy (NCBI): domain Eukaryota; kingdom Viridiplantae; phylum Streptophyta; class Magnoliopsida; order Arecales; family Arecaceae; genus Elaeis; species Elaeis guineensis. The sequence goes on from NW_027332428.1 coordinate 535,261, forward strand.
AGAAGAGAGAAAGGGTGGTCATCGAGTTTGTGAGCGAGGCTGATGAGTGTCGCGAGGAGGGGGAGGTTGGGAGAGACACTGTTCGTCGGCATCGAGGAGGGGCGAATGCGGGCGAGAGGAGGGGGACGTTGAGGGAGGTCAACGAGGGTGGGAGGAGGGGGAGGTCGAGGGAGATGCAATCGGCATCGAGTATGGGGAGGAGGTGGGGGGCTTTGCGGGCGCGACGATAGTGGGAGAAGGGAAGGAGAAGTCGAAAGGAGATTTTGTTGTTTAGATTTTTCAAATGCAGGTGGGAGGGTTTTTTTTTTGTGGGGGGGGAGGGTAGGACGGTGGGAAGGCCTGGAAGGAGGAGCTCAGGCAATTGTTTAAAATTGAAAAAAAAATACTTTCGAATGGATTGGAAAGGGGAACTGCATTTTGTTTTCCAATTTGCTAAAATACTAAAATTCAGTGTTGCTTTCTTTGTTCACACTAAAAATCCACTTCTTCTAGTTTGTCCTCTTAAAATGCCAACTTTTAATATTCTATGGCTTCAATTTTCTCGATGGATTTCATTTCCTCTTTCCTCTAGGGGCTTTTCAAAATTCTAAAATCTCACTGCTTGTATTGGTAGAGGGTAGAGATACAAAAAAAGGATCAAGTACAGATCAGAGATAGATGAAAAAGATGATGATGAAAATATTATAATATATAATATATTTTTATTTTTTTATTTTGAAAAATTATAAATTTTATACATGATGTATGATTTTTAATAAATTTGATTTAAAGATATTTTAAAAATTTGATGTTACGTTACCAATAACTTGATTGTCATACTAAACATGTCAATTAAAATTTTTAATAATTTTACTATAATATTATCTATATTTATTAAATATAATAATTAATATTATTTTTAATTTAATAATAATAATCTATCCTGTATTTTTCTAGATCATCTTTTAAGGTTGCATGCATCAAACACAACCTTTTAATATATAACGCCACTTCCCAAGTGGGCTCACGCACAAGGTGTCACGCCCCAAACACAGCACTTGAGTTGGGCACGTGACACGACCACACAAACTCTAGAGCAACGCCCTGAGGATCATGTAAGACCTAATAATTTAACACTTCAAAATTTAAAATAACCAAGTAAATACCAAATCAATCAAATGAGTTACAACTTCAAATCAAATGTAAACTTATTCAATACAATTATTCAAATATTCATTGGTATCAGAGAATTTAAGCTAACTAAATTACTAAAAGCTTCAGTTCTTATTTGCTCTCGCCCAAACCATCCAAACTAAGCATCCTGTGAGTCTGAGAAAAATAAGAAGGAAATATGAGCTTCTCCAGCTCAGTAAGAATCACTGCACATGTACATCAAGCCAATAAATAACAATAATATTCTGAAATCAATACAATTTGTGAAGACTCATATGTATATAATAACTGAAATATTGTCATAAATATGTATTTAATAATATGGATCATCATATATCATCAAATAAAATCTTCACTCATTATTGAATTACGTGTTATATGTTTCATCTTTTCTCATCTTCAATTGACAATCTTTTATCTCTTTTTGGCTTTGAACTAACCCAGACCATACCTCAATCTCTTTCCAATCCAATTTTTTTCTTTCATATAAGCCTTTCAAGGCTATCTCAGGATGAGCTCCTGGCCGGCTATCCTACATACGAAAGTCCGTAAGAGGCTGTCCCAGGCATAAGCTCCTGGCGGGCTGTCCCAGGCATGAGCTCCTGACCGGCTGATCCATATATCGAGGCTAGTCCAAACCATATCTTTTTCATTTAATTCTTGATTTTTATCGAATTATTTCAAATTACAGACTGATGAAGTTGATAAATCATATCCATAAGACTCATACCATTAATCATAAAAACAAATCCTTCCCTAACATGCTCATATTTAAAAAGATTCATATAAGCCCTATATCAGTGTCTCAAGCATAGAAAACTCATCGATTATAAATTCAATATTGCAAATTTAACATTATAAGACTAACGAATAAATAATATATATATAATGATGGTCATGCACAGTATTCTTACCTCGATCAATGAGAATTCAAATTCACAGCCTTATAATCTGAAAATCAAAATCCTATTCGTTGTCCCCCTGGTCGTTAGATTGTTCTCCTATTAAACAAATTAATTTAACCAAATTAATTTTCTAAAAAAAAATTATATATTAAGGTTTATCGAAACTCTTACCTATGTCCCCCTCTCTTTTTATTTATTTATTTATTTATTTATTATATATATATATATATATAATTTTTATTTAGAGAAGAGAGAAGAAATTTCTTCTCCTCTTCCTCACGCTCGAAAACAGGGGACCCGAGCCCTTTCCGAGCGCCTCCCCTTAATCCGGCCAGGTAGGCCATCTCCGGCCACCCTCTCCAGCACGTCCGATGCCCTCCAGGAGTAGCCGCCGACGCCCGCGTCGATCTCCGTCGCCTCCGCAGGAGCACCTGCCACAGCGCTCCTACCGAGAGGAGGACGGACGGCCGCGGCGTGACACCCATCGATCCCAACGGTATTCTCCCTCCCAGCTAGAATGAGCGAGGAAGGAGAAGCACCCGCGAATGCCATCCGCCTCTCTCTCGGATTCTTCCGGAGACTCCACTCCTGGGGTCTCCCAGCACCGACGGACAGACGACTACGAACGTAGGTTCGAGGAAATCGACCGTCGGCTCGCATAGTTGCAGGTGGACGGGCAGAGGTCCTCGAACGACGTTGACTTCCAGACCGCCCAACCTCTCTCCCGACTCATCCTCGATGAGCCGATCCCCAGTCGGTTCAAGATGCCGCATGTGGAGCCTTACGACGGCTCCACCGACCCAATCGACCACCTGGAGAGCTACAAAGCTCTCATGATGATTCAAGGGGCAACCGACGCTCTCTTTTGCATCGGCTTCCCCGCCACGCTCCGCAAAGCTGCCAGGGCCTGGTACTCCGATCTTCGATCGGGAAGTATCCACTCCTTCGGGCAGCTCGAGCACTCTTTCGTGGCCCACTTCAGCACCAATCGAAAGCCGCCGCGAACGTCGGACAGCCTTTTCTCCCTCAAACAGGGAGAAAATGAGACGCTCCGATACTTCGTGACGCAATTCAATGCGGCCACGCTTGAGGTCCGGGACCTCAACGAAGACATGGCCATCTCGGCCATGAAACGGGGGCTGAGGGCATCTCGGTTCACTTACTCCCTGGATAAGACCCTCCCTCGGACGTATGCCGAACTATTAGAGCGCGCGTACAAGTACATACGCGCAGACAAAGGAGCCTCTGACCGGTGCTTGACCGAGTTCAAGGGCCTGAAGGAAAAGTGGAGAAAGGGTCGGGACCCCGCCGAACCTAGCAGGCCCCTGACCGACGGTCGGGTCTCACCCCCGCGACGGAACCAGAAGTCGCCCCGGCGGCAGACTCCGAGGCCGACACGCCCCAGGTACGACTCCTACACTCCTCTCTCTGCTCTCCGTGCGCAGATTCTGATGGAGATCGAGGGGGAAGAGTACCTGCGACGGCCTTCGCCTCTGAAGGCAAAAGGCCTCGACCGACGAAAGTACTACCGATTCCATCGGGGCCATGGCCACAATACTGAGCAATGCATCCAGCTTAAGGATGAGATCGAAGCTCTCATCCGCCGAGGGTATCTCGGTAAATTTTGGAGGAACCCGCCGACTCAACCAGTCGTCGATCGACGACCCCAGCCGACTGAAGAAGCGACGACTAATCAGCCAATGGCCAGGGTCATCAATATGATTTCCAAACGACTTGGCCTGGGGACGTCTGCTGAAGGGGAGCCGACGAAGAGGCCGCGCCCGGACGACGTAATCACCTTTACGGAAGAAGATGTTCGGGACATCCAAACTCCCCACGACGACGCTGTTGTTGTCTCGACGACAATAGCGAACTATGATGTAAAAAGAATTTTTGTGAATAATGAAAGTTCAATGAACGTTTTGTTTTACTCGACCTTCTCCCGGATGCGACTATCAACCGACCGACTCAAGAGGGTCCCTACGCCCTTGATAGGCTTCACCGGCGATGCTGTCACAACAGAAGGGGAAGTCACCCTGCCCGTGACGGTCAGCACCGAACCATGACAAAGCACGGTCCATTTGACTTTCACGGTCGTCCAGGTGCCTTCGACCTATAATGCCATACTTGGAAGGCCCGGACTGAATGCCCTGAAAGCGATCGTTTCGATGTACCACCTTCTGGTTCGGTTTCTGACCAAAAATAGAGTCGGGGAGATGCGCGGAGATCAACAGCTCGCCCGCCGATGCTTTCAGTTCTCCACCCAAAGCGATGAGCTGAAGGGCTCCCTGACGATCGACAAACTGGACCAGCGGGAGGAGGGAGAATGGGGTTCACCGACCGAACAGCTTGTTCCCATCTTGATAGCGGAAAATCCCGACCGACAGGTATGGGTCGGGTCTCAGCTACTCGACCTAGAACGACGACGGTTGGCAGAGCTGCTGAAGGCCAACGCCGACATATTTGCTTGGTCGGCAGCAGATATGTCGGGCATCCTCTCGGAGACAATAACGCACCGACTCAACGTTGACCCGACGATGAGGCCGGTGAGGCAGAAGAAAAGGTCTTTTGCTCCTGAAAGATAGAAGGCCATCGACGAAAAAGTGGACAAGCTACTCGAGGCGGGCTTCATCAGAGAAGCTACGTATCCTGATTGGCTCGCCAATGTTGTCATGGTCAAAAAAGCCAACGAAAAGTGGAGGATTTGTATCGACTACATCGACTTGAATCGGACCTGTCCGAAGGACAGCTTTCCACTTTCGAAGATCGACCAGTTGGTGGATGCAACGTCCGAATTTTGACTGCTCAGCTTCATGGACGCCTTCGTCGGATACAACCAGATTCGGATGGCGCCTGAAGACGAGGAGCACACTGCCGTCATGACCCCCAAGGGCCTCTACTGCTATCGAGTAATGCCCTTCGGGCTGAAGAATGCCGACGCCACCTACCAACGACTCGTCAACAAGTCTTCAAAGATCAGATCGGGTGCAACATGGAAGTATATATCGACGACATGCTGGTAAAAAGTGTGCAGATTTCGAATCATGTCTGGGATCTTGAAGAAACCTTCCGCACTCTACGACGACACCGGATGAAGCTGAACCCGACTAAGTGCGCCTTCGGAGTAACCTCGAGGAAGTTCCTCGGGTTCCTCATCTCGCAACGGAGAATCAAGGCCAACCCCGAGAAAATCAAGGCCATCATCGACATGCGGCACCCGAACACCAAGAAGAAAGTCCAGCAGCTGAATGGAAAAATCGTCGCCCTCAGCCGGTTCATCTCTCGATCGGCTGAGAGGTGCCTCCCGTTCTTCAAAACCCTGAGGCAGGCGAAGGGCTTCTCTTGGTCAGACGAGTGCCAGCGGGCCTTCGAGGACTTGAAGGGGTACCTGGCTTCTCCGTCGTTGCTTGTGAAGCCAGAGGTTGGGGAGACACTGTACCTCTATTTGGCCGTCTCCCCCGAGGCGGTCAGTTCGGTGCTCGTCCGAGAGAACGAGAGCCAGATTCATCAACCATATACTACACCAGCAAAGTGCTCCACGGTGCTGAAGCTCGGTACTCGGAGACAGAAAAGATGATCTTCGCTCTGACTGTCTCCGCACAGCGACTCCGCCCATACTTCCAGGCGCACGCCATTGTGGTTCTCACCAACCAGCCCCTGAGGGTGATACTGCACCGACCTGATACATCGGGATGACTAGCAAAGTGGACGATGAAGCTCAGTGAGTTCGACATACAGTACCGACCGCGACCTGCCTTAAAGGCCCAGGTCCTGGCCGACTTCATCGCAGAATGCCCGACGACCGACCAAGGGTCGGAAGACGTGGACCCCAGACGAGACGCGGTCTCTGAGCCTGACCCGGCCTCTACTTGGGTACTGCACATCGACGGAGCTTCAAATGCTCAGGGGAGCGGGGCTGGGTTCCTGCTCACCAACTCGGATGGAGTGGTCACCGAGTATGCCCTCCGATTCGACTTCAAAGCCTCCAATAACCAAGCCGAGTATGAAGCGCTCCTCGCCGACTTGAGGATGGCAAGGGAACTTGGGATCGTCAGCCTCCGGATATTCTCCGATTCTCAGCTGATCATGGGGCAGGTCAAAGGCGAATTCGAGGAGCGAGATCCAGCCATAGCAAAATATCTCTAGAAAGTGAAGGATCTCGTGACGCACCTCGAATATTTTGAAATCTCCCACATCCCCAGGTCGGAGAACGCCCGGGCCGATGCACTCTCTAGGCTGGCGATCTCGGCTTTCGACTCTTTGGACCGGACATTCGTGGAGAGTCTCGAGCAGTCGAGTATCGATAAGGTCGAGGAGGTGCTACAACTGGCGGCTGAACCAAGCTGGATGGATCCGATTGTTCGGTACCTGACCGATGGGATCAGCCCTGAGGATCCCACAGAGGCCAGACGGCTCCGATGGTCGACCTCCCAATATGTGATCATGGATGGCCGACTCTAGAAAAAGTCGTTCTCCCTTCCCTTGCTCAGGTGCTTGGGACCGACCGACGCAGATTACGCACTCAGAGAAGTGCACGAAGGAATCTGCAGGAGTCACTTGGGGGGCAAATCCTTAGCCTACAAGATCCTGCGACGGGTTACTACTGGCCCACCATGAGGAAAGACGCGGCTGAGTTGGTCCGAAAGTGCGAGCCATGCCAGAAGTACGCCAACGTACAACACCGATCGGCTAGCCAAATCACTCCCATTGTCGCCCGATGGCCCTTTGCTCAGTGGGGGGTCGACATCCTCGGTCCCTTCCCTCCGGCATCGGCCCAAAAGAAGTTCATAGTCGTCGCCATCGACTACTTCACCAAATGGGTGGAGGCTGAGCTCCTGGTGCAGATTACCGAACGAAAGATGGAGGACTTCGTCCAAAAGTCCGTCATCTTCAGGTTCGGATTGCCGCATACCATTATCACCGACAACGGGCGACAGTTCGACAACCAGGACTTTAGAGACTTCTGTGCGAGGTTTCACATCACACACTGACTGACTTCAGTCGGGCACCCGCAGTCCAACGGCAAAGTCGAGGTGACCAACCAGACCATATTACACGGGCTCAAAACCCGACTGAATGAAGCCAAAGGCCTCTGGGTCGACGAGCTGGGCTCCGTTCTGTGGCTTACCGAACGACCCCCAACGCTCCGATCGGGGAGTCGCCTTTCAGTTTGTCCTATGGGACGGAGGCGATGATACCACTCGAGATTGGGCTGCCATCTACCAGAGTCGAGCGGTATCGAGAGCCGGACAACTCTGATTGTCAGAGAGCTGACCTAGACCTCCTCCCCGAACTACGGCATGAGGCTCAACTTCGTATGGCTTCATACCGACAGAGGGTAGTCCGATATTACAACACCAAGGTCAAGCCAAAGCTCTTCAGGCCTGGGGACCTAGTCCTAAGAAAGACAGAGGTCTCGAAGCCTCTGGACCAAGGAAAGCTAGCTCCGAACTGGGAAGGGCCCTACATGGTAGCGGACACCTCGGGCCAAGGGCTTACCGACTGGAAACTCTGGAAGGGAAACCGATCCTCCGGACCTGGAATGCTGACAACCTGAAGTTGTATCACCAATGAACTTTGTACCTGTTCATTCGGAATGCAAACCCAGTTCCGAAGCTCGGAGTCTTATCTCTTCGACTGATGATCGGCACTCGCCAAAAAGGATGAGACCCGACGTCCCGACTCGGACTTAATGTCCGCACGGGATTGACGGCCCGACCGTCGATAATGTATCGGGCACTCACAAGGGCCGAACCGTCCACGACAACGAGAGTTGACACTCCTTCTACGGTCGAACTTTCGGGCCAAACGATCGGCTAACTTACCGATTGAGCTCCGACCAAAGAAAGGCGAAATGCCTGCGCGACCGCCGTCGTGACTTACCGACCGAGCTACGGCTGGTCGAAAGATATTCGGCTTACCACTGTCTATCACACGAAGCGACCGGTATCGCGTTCACGACTCACCGACCGAGCTACGGTCGATCGAAAGATATTCGGCTTACCACCGTATATCATGTGGCGCAGTGTAAATACCTGACACAAGGGTATCGAGATTCGACTTATCATCGCTCCCCTGACTAAAATGTGCCGGGCAACATCCGACTAAAATGCGTCGGAAGAGACCCGACTGACCAGTCTCATCCGACGGTCAGTCGGCTTTCGACTCAACGAGCACGCCCGACTCACAGCCGGGCGAAGGATGCCCGACTTAGGCCCTCGACCATCGAAAGGCCGATCCAAAGTCGGGACTTGTTCTACCTTCGTGGCGGCGCGAATTACCGAACGTCCTAACTGACCTATATGGGTTAGCGACTTGTGTGTTCAAATGCATTCCACAGCGCACGAAAAAAGAAAAGACGTGCGGAAGAAAAAAGTTCAAGTCCAAAACTTTGACTATTGATTTCATTAAAGATCAAGGCAACTTTTACAAACTGGGCCGAAGCCCGACTACAAGTATTACAAGCCGAAGCAAAAGGAAATGGAAAAAATCGACTAATCTTCGGAGTCGGCCTCCTCTACTAGGTGACGGCCGGGGACGATCGACGAACCCGCTATGGCTTCGGCAGTCGGGGCCGCTTGATCTCCGGTGGCTTGCTCTGCGTCTTCTTGGGCTTCCGCCCCGGTGGTGATGCCTTCCGACGTTGGGTCGGCTGTCTCCTCCACTGCTGGGGCCTCCGACTCCGACAGAACAATGCTGTTGAGATCAAGCTTCGGGTACAGGCTTCGAACGGCCTCTCGAGCATCCTCGTACCCGGCCCGGTATGAAAGGAAGCCGCTCTCCAGAAACTCTTCTCGATACTCTTCCGAGTCACGAAAGTCTTCGACAGCCCGACCCATGGCCTCCTTTGCCGACTCTGCTTCCGCCCTCGCGACGTCTGCATCGGCCTGAGCAATGGATAGACCTTCTTCGGCCTTAGCGAGATTTTCGAGGCTTACTCGGAGCTGCTCGCGATCGGCCTCCAGCTCCTTGGCGAGGCTGTCCCGCTCGTGCCGAAGCCGACGGACGGTCCGGGACTTCTTCTTCGCATCATCCCGGGTCGACAGCAGCTCCGACTCTGATGTCGTCAAGGCGCCCTTGAGTCGGGAGACCTCCTCCGTAAGTCGGTAGACCTCCCCCTCAAGTCGGCCCTCCCACTTGACCGACTGCTGTAGTTGGTCAACCAGGATGACCCTGTCAGCTTCAACGGCCGCGACCTTGTCTCTTCCAGCTGCGCGCATGTCGCCGAACTTCCGGTATCCGGCCTCTAGCTCGGATATGTTGTAGACCGGCTGCAGAAACAAAACCGACTGTCAAGAGGCCGAGCCTACGGAAACCACGTTGAAAACGAAGGAAAGAAAGACTTACCTGAATCATCATCGGGTAGAACGAAGACAGCATGTTGGAGACACGCTGGTTCTTCATTGCCTCGATGTCGGCGGGAAGGAGGAGCGCCTGGCACAGCCTCCTGGCAAAGTCATGATTGGCCAGGCCCGATGCACCTTCGGGGAGGGGGAAGTCGGTCAATCCTCCACCGGCCGATCGTCCTTCGTCGCCCGACGCCATGGGGGCCTTCCCTCGGTCGGACGCCCAGGCCCTGACGTCAGAGATGGACGGCAAACTCGAGCCCAACCGAGTCTCGACCGTCGGCGCGGCAGCGGCTGGCGAGGGTCGCTCAGGCTCGTGCACCTCCTCCCGATCCTCCTCTGCCGTCTGGGCAGCCGGTGCGCCATCGACCGACTCATCGGCCGCCCTTCTTTCGGGCGAGGTGGCGCCCTCGCCCGACGGTCCCTCGGACGGGACTTCGACGAGCACTGTCGGTGCCGACAGTGCGATGACGGGCTCCACCCCCGACCCAGTCGGTTCGCTCGACGGAGCTGCGTGGGGCCTCTTGGGAGGCCGCGACGGCCCGGCCCCTTGTGCCAGCCTCTTTCGGACGGCGTACTGGCATACGTCGACTGCCGTCAGTCTCGACCTCGGTGGCATATCTGCAAACAATGACAAACGGTCAGCGCCATAAAGAAAAAACAAAGAAAAGAAAAAAGGGAAGAAAAACGAAAAAACCGACCTAAGCAAGGGACCGGGCTGAGGCCGGCGTCATACAAGGCCTGCTCGGTGACGAGCTCCCTCTGCTTCGGCACCGAGATATCTTTTAACCGATGGAAGTCTTTCCGATCTTCGGCTTCCACCCGACTGTTCTCATTCGGTTCGGTTCGGGGATTCTCTCAACGGGTGGGGAACCCCCAAGAGGTGGAAGACGACGCAAAGAAGAACTAGTTCTTCCATCCGTGGATGGACGACGGAAGACCAGTGATGAAGGAAAGCTCCTTCCGAGGATTGAAGTACCACCACCCTCGGGCTTTAGGGTGGGGTCGGAGGATGAAGAAGGCTCGGAAGAGGAAGATTCGAGGGTCAGTCGGCAAAAGCCGATACAGAAGAGCAAAGCTGACTATTAGCCGAACTGAGTTCGGCGCGAGTTGTGCCGGGCACAGCCCGTAATAGTCAAGAATGTTTCGGACAAACTCCGAGATCGGGAAACGAAGGCCGGCCCGGAGGTCCTCCACGTAAAAGGCCACCTGACCCTCAGGCGGGCTGTTAACCCGACCAGTGGCGCCAGGGGCGAATAGCTGAAACTGCTCCGGGATGCAATATTGCTCCCGAAGCCGATCGACGTTCGGCCCCGATAGTGAAGAGACCTCCACCTCTGGGGTCGATCGAGGGTCGTCGGTTGGCTCTCCGGACCAACTGCCTCGAGGAGACGTTCTAGCCATGGACTGGAACAAAAGATAAGGAAACGAAGAAGAAAGCAGGGAGGAGGAGACGGTGAAGGTGATGACGGCCCTAAGAAGAAGAAGACGGAACTCCTAAGAAGAAGGGAAGCGGAGAGGAGTAACCTGAAATGAGGGATTATGCGGGCAGAGTCTCGACAGCAAGATAACGGGGGGTAAAAACTGAATATGGACGACCTTGTATATATAGTACCCTCCGACGGTCGAGATGAAGACACGACCAACGAGAAGCCCCCGGATCTCGCCGCATGGCATCATTCGGGCCGTCCGTTAGCCCGACGGTTCGACGCACCCATCCTCAGATCATGCCACGTCACCTCAATCCGCTCCAACGGGTCCGTCCCAATGGCCACATGCCACGTGGCACAAAGGCCGTGACGTTTCGTATCCCCGAAGGGGCGGCGGGAACGACGGTTTCCCTTCCCGATGGGACGAGACGTCTGACACCGACATGACATCTGGCACCGACAGGATGTCTGACACCGACAAGACGTCTGACACCGACTGGACGTCTGACGCCAGCGAATCGCTCGGCATTCATGAGACGCCTGACATCATATCAACCCGCGGTATGGTCGGAACTCGGCACACAGAGGATCCACTCCTTTTCGTCCGACGCTGCTGCCCAAACGAAGATATCGGCCAGCGCGCCGTCTGACTCAGGAGTGGAGGGAGGCAACTGTTGGGGAATACCGACCGACCCCGCTCGTGCCGACTTACGATCGGGCATGTATGACCGACCGACCGACCGACCGATCGATGACTGTCAACCGACCGAGGATACGTCGGTCGGGCAGACGCTTTCTGCCCTCCCGACCGACTGCACCGGGGGGTCCGATGCCCGACTCCCGCGCCGTGCCCGACTGACCGTCGGAGGGATCCGAATCTCTACCCGACGCTCTCAGCTGGCCACCGACCCAAGGTCGGTCGATCCCTCAAATCGCCGTACTTCTGTCAGGGACTGTCGGTCCTGACAACGGCATGCGGCACTGCCGCCTAGGGGCATTATGCCACTTAGGGTATGGGTCAATCCTAGCGATTTGACAGCCCCACGGCGATTTGACATCTTTACGGCGACTCTGGCAGTTTACAGTGAATTGACAATTCTTCAATTGTCCGCGCCATTAATGACGACGCCATACCACGCTCCACTATATATATCGGGGAAGGCAACAGTGCTGGGGTCCTTCCGAAAATTCTCAGGCTTGCTCCCTCTCTTTCTCTCTCTCTCTCGATCGAGCTCTCTGTCTTCATTTCACTATTGCCTAGTCTCCTCTCTGACTTGACCGTCGGAGGGTCCCCGCCGGAGCCGCCTCCGATCAGTGTGGACTTTCTTTTGCAGACGTTCGTTCCCGACGACTAGGCGACGAGGGGATTGGCCGCAACAGTATCTATAGACAATTTTAATTGATTCCAATTCCATATTTAATTCTGGCATTTCTCATTTTTGTGTGCTGCTGTCGGTGATGAAAATTTCACAGTAAAGTGGAAGTTCTTTCTTGCTGAACTGAGCCCCTACTTGCTTGCAACATTCCAAAGATCCAATATCGGTTCCCACCAAGAGAAGATCTGCTCCCAGTCATGGAGATTTGTCATATAATGTTTGGTGTGACGTAAATTTTTACAAGTTGATGTTCTGTTTGGAAGCTTCGCTAGGGAAAGCCAAACCCCGCAATCAGCCATCGTTACAGCGTCACAGAGCCCGTAACCCAAACTGCAGCGAGGGACCTGAATGACATACTAGATGGCAAGTCATTGTACCAAAAAAGAGGGCAAGGCACTCAACTTCCTTTATGGTCAAAAGAATCACAGCTTACAACATTCTCCAGTTTCTTTTTTAAAAAAAAAAATCTGAAATTGTTAAATTTTCTTGAGGTAGGTACAAATTTTAATGATTATTTATAACTAATTTAAGAAATCTGCATTAAAAAATAATTATGCTATTTTGTGAATTGGGATTCGCCCTAATTGTCGCATCTTTTGTTTAGCAACGAGATTCTATATTCTCATGGATAGTGCATTTTCGAAAATCTAGACAATTATAGGATCTGTGGATCTCCCTCTTTTTTCCAACTTGTTTCCATTTAATGTCTTATTATTTTTAACTACAATGCAAGAGTTATATAAAACTAGCTATACAGCACCTATCATTGATATGAATCTGGGCTTATCCGATACTAAGCATATTTATATATGATTCAGATAGGCCATTAACTGAATGACCTAACAATTAATTTATAAAAGCTAATTTATGTTTAGTTGGATATGCATCTAGCATTCTACAAGGTTTCCTGGTGAAGAGTTTTCTTTCTTTCTTCTTTTATTTTATTTTTTTTTACTGCTGAAGTTATCTTTAACGTTTACTTATGAAGTTAGATGCATAAATAACTATATGAAAGTAGGTTTATTTTATTATGTAATGCTAAGTCTCTTAGGTTGGTAGCTGGCAATCTATCTAGATTGCCGATAATTTAACATCGGCCCATCACATTAATGCATTTGGTATATTTTTAAGTGACAATCTGGATTGTCTTGATAATTTAGATTATCTCTCAAAAGGCAATCTAGATTGCCTTAAAGAGATGTGGCTATATATTACCACACATTTGATAATATTATAATAATTTTTTTAGACAAAAATATCCTCAAAAAATTACTGCATAAATCATCCTTTTCACCCTTTTCTTCCTGTGAGGGATGGGTTGTCTCCATGAGCACCGGCCGATGGTGCTCGTCTAGACGAACCACCCTGAGCCAAGGGTGCTCGTATCGGTGGGTGACAGAGCTGGATGAGGCGACGGAGAGGTGAGAGCCCGAGGATGCCCTGCTCTCATGGGTGGCGGATGAGACTCCAGCGAGGGCGGAGTTGAAGGCAATTAGATCCGGAGGGATGCGGGCACGGTGGAGGTAGGAGAAGAGAGAAAGGGTGGTCATCGAGTTTGTGAGCGAGGCTGATGAGTGTCGCGAGGAGGGGAGGTTGGGAGAGACACTGTTCGTCGGCATCGAGGAGGGGCGAATGCAGGCGAGAGGAGGGGGACGTCGAGGGAGGTCGATGAGGGTGGGAGGAGGGGGAGGTCGAGGGAGATGCAATCGGCATCGAGTATGGGAGGAGGTGGGGGGGTTTGCGGGCGCGACGATAGTGGGAGAAGGGAAGGAGAAGTCAAAAGGAGATTTTGTTGTTTAGATTTTTCAAATGTGGGTGGGAGGTTTTTTTTTTTTTTGTGGGGGGGGAGGGTAGGACGGTGGGAAGGGCTGGAAGGAGGAGCTCAGGCAATTGTTTAAAATTGAAAAAAAAATACTTTCGATGGATTGGAAAGGGAACTGCATTTTGTTTTCCAATTTGCTAAAATACTAAAATTCAGTGTTGCTTTCTTTGTTCACACTAAAAATCCACTTCTTCTAGTTTGTCCTCTTAAAATGCCAACTTTTAATATTCTATGGCTTCAATTTTCTCGATGGATTTCATTTCCTCTTTCCTCTAGGGGCTTTTCAAAATTCTAAAATCTCACTGCTTGTATTGGTAGAGGGTAGAGATACAAAGAAAGGATCAAGTATAGATCAGAGATAGATGAAAAAGATGATGATGAAAATATTATAATATATAATATATTTTTATTTTTTTATTTTGAAAAATTATAAATTTTATACATGATGTATGATTTTTAATAAATTTGATTTAAAGATATTTTAAAAATTTGATGTTACGTTACCAATAACTTGATTGTCATACTAAACATGTCAATTAAAATTTCTAATAATTTTACTATAATATTATCTATATTTATTAAATATAATAATTAATATTATTTTTAATTTAATAATAATAATCTATCTTGTATTTTTCTAGATCATCTTTTAAGGTTGCATGCATCAAACACAACCTTTTAATATATAACGCCACTTCCCAGGTGGGCTCACGCACAAGGTGTCACGTCCCAAACACAGCACTTAAGTTGGACACGTGACACGGCCACACAAACCCTAGAGCAACACCCTGAGGATCATGTAAGACCTAATAATTTAACACTTCAAAATTTAAAATAACCAAGTAAATACCAAATCAATCAACTGAGTCACAACTTCAAATCAAATGTAAACTTGTTCAATACATTTATTCAAATGTTCATTGGTATCAGAGAATTTAAGCTAACTAAATTACTAAAGGCTTCAGTTCTTATTTGCTCTCGCCCAAACCATCCAAACTAAGCATCCTGTGAGTCTGAAAAAAATAAGAAGGAAATATGAGCTTCTCCAGCTCAGTAAGAATTACTGTACATGTACATCAAGCCAATAAATAACAATAATATTCTGAAATCAATACAATTTGTGAAGACTCATATGTATATAATAACTGAAATATTATCATAAATATGTATTTAATAATATGGATCATCACATATCATCAAATAAAATCTTCACTCATTATTGAATTACGTGTTATATGTTTCATCTTTTCTCATCTTCAATTGACAATCTTTTATCTCTTTTTGGCTTTGAACTAACCCAGACCATACCTCAATCTCTTTCCAATCTAATTTTTTTCTTTCATATAAGCCTTTCAAGGCTATCCCAGGATGAGCTCCTGGCCGGCTATCCTACGTACGAAAGCCCGTGAGAGGCTGTCCCAGGCATAAGCTCCTGGCGGGCTGTCCCAGGCATGAGCTCCTGACCGGCTGATCCATATATCGAGGCTAGTCCAAACCATATCTTTTTCATTTAATTCTTGATTTTTATCGAATTATTTCAAATTACAGACTGATGAAGTTGATAAATCATATCCATAAGACTCATACCATTAATCATAAAAACAAATCCTTCCCTAACATGCTCATATTTAAAAAGATTCATATAAGCCCTATATCAGTGTCTCAAGCATAGAAAACTCATCGATTATAAATTCAATATTGCAAATTTAACATTATAAGACTAACAAATAAATAATATATATATAATGATGGTCATGCGCAGTATTCTTACCTTGATCAATGAGAATTCAAATTCACAGCCTTATAATCTGAAAATCAAAATCCTATTCATTGTCCCCCTGATCGTTAGATTGTTCTCCTATCAAACAAATTAATTTAACCAAATTAATTTTTTTAAAAAAAAATTATATATTAAGGTTTATCGAAACTCTTACCTATGTCCCCCTCTCTTTTTATTTATTTATTTATTATATATATATATATATATAATTTTTTATTTAGAGAAGAGAGAAGAAATTTCTTCTCCTCTTCCTCACGCTCAAAAATAGGGGACCTGAGCCCTTTCCGAGCGCCTCCCCTTAATCCGGCCAGGTAGGCCATCTCCGGCCACCCTCTCCGGCAACTCCAACGATGGCGAAGCCACCATCCCGGTGGCAACCCCATCCCTTCTTGCTGCCAACGACGGAAGGAGAAAATCAATGCAAACAGGGGTGTCCCTGTTTGAGCCCGAACCGGCATCTCGCCGGCTTCCAAGTACACCGATGATCGGAGGATCAGCTCGAAAAGAAAGGAGAAGAAGAATACCTTGTTCCGACGTCCAAAGACAGCTCCGACGGCCCTTCTCTTCCGATCAACCACCCACGGTGTGTCCTTTGAGAAAAATCCCTCAATCCCTCAAATTTCTTCGAAATTTTTGTTGTAAGATCCTAAGGGAGGAAGGGGGGTCTTTATAGCGAAGAATTTCTACCCTAGCCGGACTCTTCGAGTCTGATTCCATCGAAACGAGAAGGAAGAAGACTCCGATTAGGAGTCTTCCTCCTGTAAATTTTTTTTTTTCTGTTGTTGGGCCGTCAAAGGTTTACAGGCCCAAGTAACTGGGCCGTTACAATCTCCCCTCCTTAAAATAATTTCATCCTCGAAATTTACATACCTGAGTTTTCGAAGAGTTGTGGATACTTGATCTTCATTTTTGTCTCGAGTTCCCATGTAGCCTCTCTCTCGCTATGATTGCTCCATTGGATCTTCACATAAGGAATACTTTGATGCCGTAACACCTGATCCTTCTTGTCAACAATTCGTACTGGATATTCTTCATAAGTCAGATCTTTCTGAAGATGCAAAGGTTCATAACTCACCACATGACTTGGATCTGGAATATACTTTCTCAACATTGATACATGAAACACATTATGTACACTAGATAAAGACGGCAGTAATGCTAATCGAAATGCAACCTCTCCAATCCTATCTAAAATTTCAAAAGGACCAATATACTTTGGACTCAACTTACCACGAACTTCAAATCTCATTACACCTTTAGTGGGAGAAACTCTCAGAAAAACATGATCGCCTACTTGAGATTCTAGCTCCCTTCTTCTATTATCAGCATAACTCTTTTGCCTGCTCTGAGCTGTACGAAGTCGTTCTTGGATCATGTGTACTTTTTTTACTGTCTATTGCACTATTTCTGATCCTAACAGTTTTCTTTCTCCCACCTCATCCCAACAAATGGGCGATCTACACTTCCTTCCATATAATACCTCGAAAGGAGCCATCTGAATGCTTGCTTGGTAACTATTATTATAAGCGAACTCAACCAATGATAAATGATTATCCCATGCTCCACCTAAGTCCATAATACAAGCCCTTAACATATCCTCTAGGATCTGTATGGTTTGTTCTGATTGTCCGTCAGTTTGAGGATGAAAAGCTGTACTGAAATTTAACTTGGTACCAAGGGCTTTATGAAGGCTCTTCCAAAACTGAGAAACAAATCTATTATCTCGATCTGACACAATAGTAATTGGTACTCCATGCAGTCATACTATCTGCTCTATATACAAGCCTGCCAATCTTTCTAAAGAAAGATCAATTTGAAAAGATAAGAAATGCGCTGATTTCGTCAATCGATCAATAATTACCCATACAGCATTATTATTCCAAAGTGTTTTAGGTAACCCAGTCACAAAATCCATAGTAATATGCTCCCATTTCCACTGAAGAATAAGAAGAGACTGCAATGGTCCTGCTGGTCTTTGATGTTCGGCTTTTACTTGTTGACATACCAAACATTTGGCTACAAATTGTGCAATATCCCTTTTCATACTGGACCACCAAAAATTTTTTTTCAAATCTTGATACATTTTTGTGCTTCCAAGATGCATGGTGTAAGCCGAACAATGAGCCTCCTCCAAGATCTCGTCTCTTAATCCTGGAATTTTGGGAACACATAGTCTGTTATCGAACCACAATGACCCATCCTCATGTGTCCAAAATTTCGTCTGTATACCGGATTCCACTGCTTCTATGACCTTTTGTAATTCTGAATCCTCCTTTTGAGCTGCTTTAATCTTTTCAATCAAAGTAGGCTGTAGTACCAGATTTGCAAGTTGAACTTGAGAATCATGTAGTCGTATTTCAATTCCTGATTTCTTCAAATCTAGCAATATAGGCTTTTGTGAGGTAATTAGAGCAGCCAATTCACCAAAAAAATTTCTACTTAAAGCATCGGCTACAACATTCGCCTTCCTGGGATGATAATTTATTGTCAAGTCATAGTCTTTCAATAACTCCAACCACCATCTTTGTCTCAAATTTAACTCCTTCTGAGTAAAGATATATTTTAAACTTTCATGATCTGTGAAAATCTCGCAATGCTCTCCATATAAATAATGCCTCCATATTTTTAAAGTAAAAACCACAGCTGCTAATTCTAAGTCATGAGTAGGATAATTTCGCTCATATGACTTCAATTGTCGAGAGGCATAAGCTATCACCTTTCTTTTTTGCATCAAAACACAACCGAGATCTTTACGAGAAGCATTGCTATAGATAGTGAAACCTTCTGTCCCGGATGGAATGGTTAAGATTGGAGCAGTCACTAATCATCTTTTTAACTCTTGAAAGCTTTGCTCGCATTCATCTGTCCATTCAAACTTTACTTGTTTCTGTGTGAGATGAGATAGAGGCATGGCAATACAAGAGAACCTTCCACAAACCTTCGATAGTAGCTAGCCAACCCCCAAAAGCTACGTACCTCTGATATGTTAGTAGGTCAGTTCCAGTCAACTACTGCCTCCACTTTTCTTGGGTCAACTGAAATACCATCCTTGGAGATGACATGCCCGAGAAAAGTAACACTGCTCATCCAAAATTCACATTTTTGTAGCTTTGCATACAGCTTCTTTTTTCTCAGAGTTTATAATACAATCCTCAAATGTTCTTCATGCTCGAGTGAGCTTTTCGAGTAAATCAAAATATCATCAATAAATACAACTACAAATTGATCCAAGTATGATGCAAACACTCGATTCATCAGATCCATAAAGGCTGTCGGTGCATTGGTCAAACCAAATGGCATGACTAAAAACTCATAATGCCCATATCTAGTCCGAAAGACTGTTTTTTGATATATCTCCAGACTGTATCTTCAACTGATGGTAGCCAGAACGAAGATCAATTTTTGAGAAGACCTGTGCCCCTTGCAACTGATCAAACAAATCATCGATTCGTGGTAAAGGATATTTGTTTCGCACTGTTACCTTGTTTAATTCTCGATAGTCTATGCAGAGCCGAAGGCTACCATCTTTCTTCTTCACAAAAAATACTGGAGCTCCCCAAGGTGATACACTAGGTCTAATGAATCTTTTGTCCAACAACTCTTGTAATTGCTTTGTAATTCTTTCAATTCTGCTGGAGCCATTCGATAAGGGGCTTTAGAAACTGAACTCGTACCCGAGATCAAGTCAATAGAAAACTCAATCTCTCGATCTGGAGGTAGTCCAGGTAGGTCATCTGGAAAAACATCAAAAAATTTCTTCATAATAGGAATATCCTATAACTTGAGCTTATTATCTTGAGTGTCTAATACAGTGGCTAGAAATCCTTCACATCCTTTTCTAAGAAATTTTGGGCACGGATAGCTGAGATGAACTTCTGGTGAAAGAAGGGTTTAGTACTCTTAAAACTAAACTCTGACTGATTTGGAATCTGAAACATTATTGTCTTTTTGAAGCAATCAACTGTAGCATGATATGCTGCTAACCAATCCATCCCCAAGATTAGATCAAAGTCCTTCATCTCTAAGACAATAAGTCTGCTTTCATCTCCCTATCTTCAATACTCAGTATACAATCTTTGCAAATTGAATTAACCAAGATCACCTCTCCACTTGGTGTGCAGACACAGAGATCATTTTCTAAAAGTGTAGGAGACATCTCATGGTCTCTTAATAAAACTAGTTGCTATAAAAGAGTGGGTAGCTCCAGGATCAAAAAGAGCATAGACATCGTTGGATGCTATTTTAATCATACCTGTCAGATATTTATATAATATTCATTTATCATTCAGGGCTATATGTCCATATATATCTAAGCATATAATATTTCATGACATATATATAAAGAACTTTTAGGAGATCGATTCAGTACCTGTCACCACTGATTAGAAGCATTAGCATCCTGTTGTGTAAGTGCATGGACTCGTCCTTGGGTCTTTGATTTTTGTTGTCCCGCATCTTGTCTTTGTACATCTTGGGGTGCCCGATTTGCGAAGATACTTTAAAATTTTTGAGGCATCTGCTGTCTCTGTGATTCTCCTCCACTGCGGCATACAACTGCTTTGTGGCCATCTCGTACACATTTGTAACATTATCCTCCAGACCATGTGCAATCCTGTTTAAGATGGGGTCCTCCACATCTATAACATATAATACTCCCTGAGGTTTGTACTTTACTTTCAGTGGCAGTCTGACTTGATTTTGGGGTCTTTGGTTGAAAACTCTATACTTTGACCTTGAGAATCAATTGCTCGACCTCTTTTCTTTATACTTTTCTCTCTTGCTACTTGAGCATCATTGAGTCTTTTTTCTATTATTAAGCATTTGTTTACAACTTCTTTATAAGTGGGCAGCTCAAAAATAGTCACTAGTTGTTGGATTCTCTCTCTTAATCCATTCTCAAATTTTCTAGCTCGAACATTTTTCTCAGCTATCAATGCAGGGCATATCTCGACAATTCTTCAAATTTGGCTGCATATTGAGCAACTGTCATGTGGCCCTATATCAGTTGATCGAACTCTCAAAATTTTGGAGTCAGATACTCTGGGGAAAATACTTCTCATAGAAGACCTTTTTAAATTCTTCCTATGTAAATGGTACATCATTCGGCCCCAACTTTTTAATTTCCATCTCCCACCAATCGGCTGCCTCACCTTGTAACATAAAAGTGGCAAAAGTGACCTTATCTTCAGCAAGACATCTCAAAGCATGAAAAACTTTCTCTATTGCTTTTAGCCAGCTTTCAGCTTCCATAGGATCTGAGATCCCTGAGAATTCTGGTGGTGCATACTTTTTGAAATCTAATAAATTGATTTGACGTTCATACTGATTTTCAGCTCCTTATTGCTGTTGGGACTGTCGCTCCTGAAATATTTGTTGTATGATCTGCTGTTGTTGTCCTTGCTGCACCTCTAATATCCTCCTCATATCTTCCCTTGCAGCCACTTGTTGTTGAACCAGTACTTGCATTAACTGAGCTGCAGTAACTTGTTCCCCAAATTGAATTTCAGGTTCTCCTGGAGTTTCTTCCCCGGGAGTGACCTCTACAGGCTCAGTAGGATGTTCTTGTTGTGGTGCATCATCATCTAGTGAGGGTGGAGCATTTTCTTGCTGCATAGCTAGCTCCCAAGCATTAGAGCCATCCGCAAATCGAGTAGGTCTCCGATTTCGCCCACGCTCAGTCCCTCGTGCCATGACAACCTACACAGTTTCACTTTAGTCAGGAACTTAAGAAAAATATCTCATATTAGTCAATTTCCATCTAAAAGTCTATCCATATACTCTTTCTCTGAAATGAACCTTAGGATTCCTAAACCTAGGCTCTGATACCACTTTGTCACACCTCAAACCCAGCACTTGAGTTGGACACGTGACACGGCCACACAAACCCTAGAGCAACGCCCTGAGGATCATGTAAGGCCTAATAATTTAACACTTCAAAATTTAAAATAACCAAGTAAATACCAAATCAATCAATCGAGTCACAACTTCAAATCAAATGTAAACTTGTTCAATACAATTATTCAAATGTTCATTGGTATCAAAGAATTTAAGCTAACTGAATTTCTAAAGGCTTCAGTTCTTATTTGCTCTCACCCAAACCATCCAAACTAAGCATCCTGTGAGTCTGAAAAAAAATAAGAAAGAAATATGAGCTTTTCCAGCTCAGTAAGAATCACTGCACATGTACATCAAGCCAGTAAATAATAATAATATTCTGAAATCAATACAATTTGTGAAGACTCATATGTATATAATAACTGAAATATTATCATAAATATGTATTTAATAATATGGATCATCACATATCATCAAGTAAAATCTTCACTCATTATTGAATTACGTATTATATGTTTCATCTTTTCTCATCTTCAATTGACAATCTTTTATCTCTTTTGGGCTTTGGACTAACCCAGACCATACCTCAATCTCTTTCCAATCCAATTTTTTCTTTCATATAAGCCTTTCAAGGCTGTCCCAGAATGAGCTCCTGGCCGGCTGTCCCACATACGAAAGTCCGTGAGAGGCTGTCCCAGGCATAAGCTCCTGGCGGACTGTCCCAGGCATGAGCTCCTGGCCGGCTGATCCATATGTCGAGGCTAGTCCAAACCATATCTTTTTCATTTAATTCTTGATTTTTATCGAATTATTTCAAATTACAGACTGATGAAGTTGATAAATCATATCCATAAGACTCATACCATTAATCATAAAAACAAATCCTTCCCTAACATGCTCATATTTAAAAAGATTCATATAAGCCCTATATCAGTGTCTCAAGCATAGAAAACTCATCGATTATAAATTCAATATTGCAAATTCAACATTATAAGACTAACGAATAAATAATATATATTATAATGATGGTCATGTACAGGATTCTTATCTCGATCAATGAGAATTCAAATTCACAGCCTTATAGTCTGAAAATCAAAATCCTATTCGTTGTCCCCCTGGTCGTTAGATTGTTCTCCTATCAAACAAATTAATTTAATCAAATTAATTTTCTAAAAAAAATTGTATATTAAGGTTTATCGGAACTCTTACCTATGTCCTCCTCTCTTTTATTTATTTATTTATTATATATATATATAATTTTTATTTAGAGAAGAGAGAAGAAATTTCTTCTCCTCTTCCTCATGCTCGAAAACAGGGACCCGAGCCCTTTCCGAGCACCTCCCCTTAATCCGGCCAGGTAGGCCATCTCCGGCCACCCTCCCCGGCAACTCCAACGACGGCGAAGCCACCGTCCCGGTGGCAACCCCATCCCTTCTTGCTACCGGCGACGGAAGGAGAAAATCAACGCAAACAGGGTATTCCTGTTTGAGCCCGAACCGGCATCTTGCCGGCTTCCAAGTACACCGATGACCGAAGGATCAGCTCGAAAAGAAAGGAGAAGAAGAATACCTTATTCTGACGTCCAAAGACAGCTCCGACGGCCCTTCTCTTCCGATCAACCACCACGGTGTGTCCTTTGAGAAAAATCCCTCAATCCCTCAAATTTCTTCGAAATTTTTGTTGTAAGATCCTAAGGGAGGAAGGGGCTCTTTATAGCGAAGAATTTCTACCCTAGCCGAACTCTTCGAGTCCGATTTTATCGGAATGGAAAGAAAGAAGACTTCGATTAGGAATCTTTCTCCTATATATTTTTTTTTTATTATTATTGGGCCGTCAAAGGTTTACAGGTCCAAGTAACTGGTCCGCTACACAAGGTATATACATGACCGTCTCTGTTTCCGTATCCTACTTTTGCCGCCCGTACGTTTTCTCGCCCTGCCTCTTCCTACCCTATTTTGTCCACATCTGATTGTTAACCACAAGACCAAAGATTCCATCGTTCTGACGTTCATAATATATTAATTTAATTTTTATTAAAATTAAATTGCATGTGATTTTATGGGCCACATTTAAGTGTAAGAATAATTAGAGAAGCAATAAGGGGCTAATTGTTAGCTTTTCATTCACATTTTTTGTGTATTAACTACAACTATGGTCACAATGTGTTTATACATATTCTAACATATAATAATAATAATCTCTAAAGATGTGTTAGATAAGAGCCACATGGCTAGGCCGAATGAACCGGAGGAAATGATTTGAAACTTGACTGATTAAACTACCATGTAACATTCAGCGGGCTGAAATGGTATTTAAAAGAGCATTGGCCAAATTAGGCCAAGGGATCACTTGAAGTGCAGATTGAGATGCAGTACGGGCAAAGTGAAGGTGGCCTATCCAAAAACACTAAGTACAAGACTTAAGGCCAGTCAGATCTTATGATTTGTATAGCTTTTTCTTATTTTTTATTTTTTGGTAGAACATGATTTGTATAGCTTAAACCATTGGCCTAGGGAAAGAGTTGCAACATGAATATGGCATGTGAGAGGTTACCGAGGAAATAGGACATGGAAGGTGGGATGAATGATTGGAGCTGACTGTTGAAGGCAATTAATGATAGGTGTTAATGTGAGAAGCAAGTAGGTTTCTAGTGGTTAACAATAATTGTATAAATATCATAATGTAACTAA
This sequence comes from Elaeis guineensis, assembly GCF_000442705.2. Taxonomy (NCBI): domain Eukaryota; kingdom Viridiplantae; phylum Streptophyta; class Magnoliopsida; order Arecales; family Arecaceae; genus Elaeis; species Elaeis guineensis. The sequence continues at coordinate 559,597 of NW_027332428.1, forward strand.
AAATAAGACCCTTTGCCAATCAAATGACCAAGATTCTATTGTATTTTTAGTTATCTTCCTTTACCTTAATTTATATCATAGTTCATAGTTTCTAGCGTAGCATAGTAGTCACCATTCCCTTCTGAGAAGATGGCATGTTAGTAATGAAAGTCCTTTAAATTCAAGGTTCCTGGATCCACTATTACCATAACTCTTTTCAATTACACACCAGTGGCATGGCTGCACAATCATCTCATCTCATCATAGGCTTGGGCTCACCTCCATCCCGCATCAATGAAAAGGCGTAGACAATATGAATGACTCTTAGGAATTTGAATTATTTTTTAATATCATATATTTTCAGCTTTTCATGTAACGATTGTTGAATGGTTTTGATGTCCCTATGAAAACTTATCAACATTGAAATTATCTTTTAATCTTGAATTAAAGCATATGCTCGTTTTAGTTCTACTAACTTTAAAAGGTATGTTTTTGAGGAGTTTGGAAAGTGTAATACATGTGACACGAAGTATGAATAACTATGATCCTCATTCTTCAAGCATATTTTATTGTATATGCAATTTAATAACCATATATTAAAATTTGAAAGGTGCACTTCTTTTATATCTTTTTTCCGAAATAGCGAAGCTGACAGCTCATCAATTTGGTAAAGTCCATTATAGTTGGATATAACTTATGGTCAAATCTCACTTTCACTAAGATTGGAGGGTTAGATTGAGGATGGCAATTTTTGATCTGACCTGTTTATCTAATCCAATCTAATATGGAATCAACACATTAGGTTTGTAGTGTGATACATGTTAGCCCATCGATCCCCTTCTCACTAGTGGGTCGTCAACTTGAGTTTGAATTTGGGCACTTCAACCCATTGAGTCAAAGAAGGGAGAGGATACATACATACATATACATATATATATATATATATATATAGACACACACACACAAATATGTATGTATGTACATGTATACATATAAGAAAGTTATATAGTATGAGCTACTAGAAGATAGTGTATCCATGTAATATAAAGACCAAAATTAAATAAGAATGGGCCTTAAATAGGTCTGGGGGTCGATTGTGGTTGGCTAGGTAGCTGTAGATCGGGTTTAGGCAGGTATAACTTGCTGGTAGGTCAGGTCCAGTTCGGATCAAATCCTATAAATCTTGATATATGAAGGCGACCCAGTAGGAATCCAACCAAACTTGTTAATTGCTACTTTTAGGTTTGGGGCATTTGACAAAGGTTGTACTGCTTCTCTCCTATCGGCCTTCGTATAGAAAAGTCCACAAATATTTATGGTTTTAACATTATTGAAATGAACAACACATGACATAGAGTCCTGAAGATGACATTAAGAAGAATATATTTAATAGGATGACATTAAGAAGATTATATTTATTACTATAACCTTTTGTCAAAAAATTCAATATTTAAACTAATATTTGACACACATGACACTCAGAATTTATTCAGTAAAAAAAAGTCATGCACTCTAATTTCTGATATTTCTCTTCTTCTACAGATGGTTGGGGGGGGCGCCGCGGGGGTGTGGAGAGGTATGAAATAGGGGAGAGAGTATAGAGAGGTGAGAATGTTCGTAAATTATAGCAGCCTCAAAAACCTAAACCAAGGTTATATCCACTGTTAAGCAGTTCCAAACCATCAGATTAGAAACCGTGATTAACGGCCTCGATATCTCCAACGTTGCTCGCGAGGAACTTTCTCTTGCATTAAAATATTCAACAGAGCCATATCAGTTTGGTGCTGGATTCATTGGAGGGATTGTAACCTCCGGGCCAATCTAACTCACAAGGGAATGAGGACAGTGCCCTAATAGGGTCTGTGCGGAAGCTGTCTTGTATTGATGTAATCTGTGGCGCCTCACCGAGCGAGGTGTTGATCACCTTGATAGCTCTGAAATTAAGTAGCAAGCCAAGACAGTTGCTGATGAATGGAAGCCCAAGTTGGTTGGTGCTTCTAATGGATATTCATTTGAAGCGCAAGCATTCCTACAGCTTCTTGCAACATTTAACATTGCACCAGAGTTTGATAAGGAAGAACTTTGCATGCTCGTCATTGCTATCTCTCATCGCTGGCAGGCACGTCAGCTCTGCCGTTCTCTTGGATTAACACAAAAATACCAGGTTGGTATCCGACAAACCGACCATAAGAGTTCCAATGACTCATGACCATTTCTTTTGTTAGGTGCCTCCTATATATGGGCATAGAGTAGATCTGAGGATGCTTGTTTAAAGCCAATCAAAGGTTGACTACGAAATATCACTAATTGAAATTAGGACATTAGCTAGCCAAATGCTCTATATTTCCTTCATCTACGTATGGTTGAAGATTTAGTTAACAGAGGGAGACAGATTGATGCTGTTCATTTGCACATATCTTCCAGCTTATATAAAGCATGGGGATGCAAGCAACCAAAGATGTGTAGGTTAGTATATCTGATATTTTTGTAAAATATGTGTGAATATGGACTTTTTTAGAAAACTTTAGGGACAAATGTACAAATGTTTGAGAGGGGATAGTTTGCCGGTGCCTGCAAAAGATACCCTGAGAGGTATCTTTACAGTGCACCTCCCATGCACTTACGAGCCGCCATCATATGCTTCCTAGGTCAATCGGTGCATGCTCAGAGGTCATATCATTACCCGAAAGTTCTCCTGCACCTTACAATGCTTCATGTTCTGAGCACAGAAGAAAGAAAAAATAGAGAAGTCGAAGAACGGAGACAACACTTAATGTGGTTCGGCATAGATAGTGCCTACATCCGTAGAACGGATGAATCCCCATCCCTTTTTTTTTTTTTTGGGAGGATACGTGGATTCTTAAATAGATGGCAAAGAGTTATACATGGATGGCAAAATAAAGGAGGAAAATATGTAAATGATTTGACAAAAATCTCCTTCTAAGAATAGGAGAAGGTCACCCTTATCTCGCCACTAGATAGCTATAATTAAGGAGGAAAATATACAAACAGTTTTGACCAAATCTCCTTTTAAGAATAGAGACGGTCATCTATATTTGCCAACACTCCCTTCAAGTTGGAGTGAAGATATCATTTGAAGTCAACTTGATCATTATCTTCTAAAAAGAGTCTTTGGGCACTGTCTTGGTAAAAATATCAGCAAGTTGATCGTCACTTCAAATAAATAGTTTCTCAATCATCTTATCTTGGACTTTCTTTCGAACGAAGTGACAGTCGACTTTTATATACTTAGTTCTTTCATGAAAAACAGAGTTTGAAGCAATGTGAGTGGCAGCTTGATTATTATAGAATAATTTCATAAGTTTAGATGAAGGATTATGCACCAATTCTTGTAGCAACAACTGAAGCCACACTAACTCACTGGTAACCAATGCCATTGGATGGTATTCTACTTCAGTGTTGGATCGAGCCGTAATATTTTATTTTTTATTTTTCCAAGTGACAATATTTTCACCCATGAATGTACAGAAACCAGTTATTGACCATTCGTCAGTAGGACTTCTAGTCCAATTGATGTTAGTATAACCTATCAGTTCTATATGACCATTGCTTCTCATCCATACTCCTCTTCTTGGATAAGACTTTAGATATCGCAAAATGTGATCAACAAGTTCCATATGCCCTTCCGTAGGTGTCTTCAGGAATTGACTAACATAAATGACAATATATGCAATGTCGGATCTTGTGATAGTGAGATAATTAATTTTCCCACTAAAATCTGAAAGCGACCAACATCTTGCAAAGGGGCACCTTCAGGAGCAAATTTACTATTGTAATCCACAAGAGAATTGGTAGGTTTGGCTCCTAATTTTTCAGTTTCTTTTAGTAGATCCAAGACATACTTTCTTTAAGAGATGAACAATCCTTTATGAGAACTAGCAACTTTGATTTCGAGAAAATATTGTAACTTACCCAAATCCTTGATATCAAAATTTTCATTTAGATATTGCTTGAGAGCATTAATTTCATGGAGATTGTCATCTATAATGACAATATCATCAAATAGACAAGGACCACTAAGGTCCCTTGGCACTATTCTTTATAAACATTGAGGAATCAGAGTCACCTCTTTTGAACCCAAAATCCACAAGAGCAGCATCAAGTTTTTTGTACCACGCCCATGGTGACTGTTTGAGACCATATATAGTTTTATTAAGTTTGCATACCATTCCACCTTGATTTTAATGGATGACCAAGTAGGAGGTCCATATACACCTCTTCTTCTAGGTCTCCATGTAAAAAAGTATTTTTAATATCCATCTAAAAAAATAACCATCCATAGTTCACTGCCATTGACATGAGTACTCTTACGGTATTCATTTTTACAACTAGAGCAAAAATCTCCTTGTAATCAACACCGTACATCTGGGTATATCTTTTGACAATAAGTCTTGTCTTGTGTCTCTCAACGGATCCATTACTATTATATTTGATCTTATACATCCATCAGTACCCAACAACTCATTTCCCATCTAGCAGCTGCACCAAGTACCCTGTGTGATTTCGATCAAGGGCTTGAAGTTCATCATCCATGGCTTTGATCCATACTTGTGAGGTTTTTGCATCAAGGAAACTTTCAGGTTCTTTATAAGTATCGACAGCAGCCAGGAAGCCCAAAAACTTGGAGATATATTATCATAGCTTATGTGGGCTTGAATGGAGAATGAGGTTATATATAGAGAGAAATCTCAAAGCCTAGTTGATGGTTGAGATACACGAGTTGACTGTCGAATAGGCATAGGCGCAGAAACTTCATTACCCACAGTGTTTCTATCAACAACCTCATCTTGGTCGCACTCCATCTCAACTTGACCTCCACTCTCACCTTCATTGAATACCACAGGTAGAGGGGCAGAGGCAGGAGTTATTCAACATCAAGATCACTATAGTCCGAAGAGATCTTCTCAGCCCTAAAGTTGATTCCTACCATGAAATAACATGTGATCCTCGATAAAAGTGACATCATGACAGAACACTTGTAACCCTTTTTCATTGGAGAATATCCACAAAGACACACTTGTGGGCACGAGGATCGAGTTTCTCTCCAGACTGAGAATGGACAAAATAGAGAGCCAAAAACTCAAAGATGGGAAATAGTAAACTTTCGATCATGGAGCACTTCCATTGGAGACTTAACTGCAAAATCTTACAGGGCAGACGATTAATTAGGTAGCAACTTGTGGGGATAGCATCAAATCAATAGTTCTGAGGAAGATTCCTAAAGAAAAAAAGTAAAGCCCGAGTTACCTCAAGAAGGTGTCAATTTTTTTCTCTCAACAATTCCATTTTGTTGAGGGGTATTAACACTTGAGGTTTGATGAATTATTCCCAAGCTTTTGAGGAATGCTTCAAATGAGTGATTGGTATACTCATTACCATTATCGGTATGCAATACTTTAATGTGGGTCTTGAATTTGGTATGAACCATATTGCAGAAACTCGAAACACCTATATAACTTCACTTTTGGAGGTAAGCAAATAAACCATGTAGCATGAGTTTTATCATCAATAAATATAACAAAATATTTATAGCCATCCCAAGAGTCAACAAGAGCACTTCCCCATACATCAGAATGACCAAATGCAAACAATTCAGCAGAAACAAGAGCGCTATGGGAAAATGGTGGTCTACTTTGAAAAATGACATCTCACAAGTGCTAGAATAATGTGAGAGAGGAGTCAAGAGAGTGAAGCACTCAGTCCGAACGATGACCCAACCGTAAATGCCATAACTATGAATGATTTACTGTATTTTGCCTTGTTGGGAGGATCTCTCATGAGTACAGAATATGGATCCCCGTGCCCAGGATTACAAACACTGACGATGATATTGATATCGTAAGATGAAGGAAGAAAAGAGCTGCACAAAAGAAAAAAATCAAAATAACTTGGATTAGCTCAAAGCTTATCTCTACGAGGTATGCAAGCTTTACTATGAGAGAAAATAAATACAAGAGGAGATTAAACCCTCTCAATCCTATACATCAATCTCTCTCAATATGAAGCACAAAAAAAAATCCTCACAAAGCTCTCAAAACACCCCAAGGAGACTCTGCTGCTGCCAAGATCCTCAGCCCACTCTCAGCCACTATAACTTGCCCATAGGCCATCAACCCTTTAAAAAATCCTAAACCCAACTTTTGTTAGGACTCAATTAAAATCCTTCTGGCTACCTGATCACCCCCGCATGTGCTCATAGCCATCCGATCACATCTACACGCACCCATGGCCGCCCGATCGTGCACACCTGTGCATGGACCATGATAAAGACTGTCTCACTATGTGTGGACCATGCGTTGTGCCCTCTTGGACCATGAGATGGACTGTGCGGTAGATCGCGCCTCAAGCATCTTGGGCCGCTTGCACCTATGGGCTGTGCACCTGCAAGCTGTGCTTGCAGACAGTGCGCCTGCAGGTCGTGTGCATACAGGCTCGATCTGTGGGTCTGGTCTATGAGCTTATTGTGGGTGAATATTGAGGAGTCAAAAATCCAACAATTTTTATCTTAACTCAACATTCGGCTTCTACATAACTTTGAATTCTTTTGGATAATCTCGTCCCTATGCTCTAGGATAAATATCTAACTGGTTATAGATAGGCAAATATGAGAATCGAGCCAGACTACTCGATCCCATCTTCATCATATACTGTGATCTGTCGACCTGAGACCTGCTCGAGATAGCATCTTATGGTAATAAAAACTTCATCCTACGAGTCATCTTCCCAAGTCTTCCTTTCTCGTATCCAATCCTACTGTACCTGAAACTTCACCTCATACTAAGCACCTACTGACACCTAAAGCTCTACCTTGCACTGAGCTCCCTGCTAAGAGGTAGTATCCTCCATACTTCTTTTCCTTCATAAAATCCTTCTGCCACGCACAACCTTTAGGATTCCATCATCAGCTCTCTATCTAGAGCTGCTTGAATCATGTCTGCTCAGTGAAATCAGATTACTCCTTGAAATTAGATATGTATTGAATTTCACCCAATTTTCTTACTATTCTATCATGTATCTATAACTAACTATCTCAATGCCTTTGATCGTATAGCTCGATCCATCCGACAAATGAACAGTGCCCTGACTGCCTCTAGAAAGTCAAATAGCTCCTGTTTGTAATAAATATGATGCGAACATGCAGCATCTAACATCCATTGAGGGAAAGAAGTAAATACCTTATCTGAGACCATAAGTACACCATTAGTCTTATCTGTGTCACTACTATGGACTGCCACCGTAATAGCCTTCATTCAATCTCTGAGCTATAGGCAATCTCTGACTCGATGCCCCAACTTATCACATCAATAGTATTTAATTTTGTCCCCCTCGACTTGACCTGGACCACCCACTTTGTGATCCTCTGCCACTTCTTCTTTTGCCATCACCATCTCTAGTCACTGCAAAGTCGAGTCGTCATTTGAACTTGAAGCTCGATTCTCCCATCTGAGAATCTTATTTTGAAGAAGTGCAGAAGTGACTTCATCTATATATCTTGATAGTGCTCTTCTTCATAAGAAAAGTAGACACCAAAAACTCAAAAGAAGTGAGAAGCGATGAAAGCAAGACCAACGTCCTGATTTTCTCTTCAATCTTCTCACCAATGTTGAGGAGATCAGTAAGAATCTTCTGAAAGTTGCTGAGATGCTCCTACACATACTGCCCCTTGCTCGTCCGAAGCTGATAGAACTACTTCCAGATGAAAAGAACGTTGGTGAGTGACTTTATCATATACATCTCCGAACTTCATCCACAATGCCGTCAAAAAATCTCGCTAAGCACATGATTACCACATCATCCCCTAAATACAAGTAGATCATGCTCACGGCCTGCCTCTAGAGCTACTTTTAATTCTTCTCTTCCATGATAATTAGCTTCTCTTCGCACAAGAGAGCATTAATCAACCCTTGTTGGATGAGCACATCTTTCATCCTTGCTTATCATAGGGAGAAATTTCTTTTTCTATCGTACCGATTGATCTCTATCTTAATTGAACATATCTTCTCCATTTTCTTCAACCTTGACAACCACATGCTCTGATACCACTTATTGGGAGGATCTCTCATGAGTGCGACATATGAATCCCCACCTAGGATCACAAATACTGGTGATGATGTTGATACCATCAAAGAAAGGAAGAAAAGAGATGCACAAAAGAAAAAAATCAAAATAACGTGAATCAGCTCCAGACTTACCTCCATGGGTATGCAAACTTCACTATGAGAAAAAATAAATACAAGAAAAGATCAAATCTTCTCAACCTCGTACATCAATATCTCTGAACAAGAAGCACAAAAAAAAGACCCTCACAAAGCTATCAAAACACCCACAAGGAGACTCTTTGTCGCTACCAAGATCCTCAGCCTGCTCTCAGCCGCTACAACTTGCCCACAGGCCATCAGCTCCTTTAAAAAAACCTAAAACTGACTTCTGTTGGGACTTAGAAATCTTTTGGCCGTCCGATCATGAACGCATATGCTCGCAGCCATCCGATCACGCAAGCATGCACCCATGGCTACCCGATCGCGTATATCTGCATGTGGATCGTGATAAAAACTGCCTCATTGTGCATGGACCGCATGCTGCGCCCTCCTAGACTACGCGATAGACCACACCTCATGTGTCCTGGGCTGTGCACTGTGGGCCGCACACACCTGCGAACCTACGCGCCTATGGGCCGCACCTGCAGGCCTGTGCACCTGCGGGCCTGGTCGCGGGCTTGGTCTGCAGGAGTGTTGTGGGCTGAATGTTGGGGCACCAAAAACCCAACATGCCTTACAACTATCATGGCAAGAGGGATGTCAAGAACATAGAGACGTTGCTGGCATCTCCCTTCACTAATCATCTTTCTTATGGTGCTGCCTGAAAGGTGAACATATGGGAAGAAAAACATAACATAATTGCAATTTAATTCTTGAGTGAACTTGCTAACTGACAATAAATTAGATGAAAAAGAGGGCACAAATAAAGCATTGGAATTAGTAGAGAACAACTGAATTTTTCCAACACCATTTGTTGGAACATGCTCTCCATAGCAATAATGATCGAGGAATGGGAACCATCAGGAGCAGTTATCAGACTAGATAAATTATGGGTAGAGCAACACGTATAGTCAGTGGCCCCTGAATCTACAATAAAATGACTCTTAAATAAAGTAGAGAGAGCAAAAATAGCATTACGAGAGGATGCAATCATATTCCCTGATTCAAGTGGTGAAGGAACAGCACTATTAGAATCATTTCCACTGGTTTGCAGAAATTGTTGAAACAAAGGTGCAAATTTTTCAAGAGTCAAATATAGGTCTCCTGAACTGGTTTGTGCTGCAACATTAGAGTTTGTCCTCATGGCTTTATTGGGGCGCAAGCGAGGATGCAACGAGTAACACCGATCCTTAACATGCCCATCTCGGCCACAATGATCACAATGAAATGGTGGCCGTGGACCACGACCCTTTCCTTTCACCTTTCCAAATTGACCGCCACCATCATTTTTCAGATGGTTCTCCCCTTATCTTGGAATCAGAGTGCATCACTCGACATTGAGTTTCTTCACATTGGATAGTTGCACAGACATTTGTGAACGAAGAGAGGGTTGAACTCATCAGAATTTGACACTTAAGGTCCTCATATTCTGGTTTGATACTGGCAAGCAACCGAAAAATGCGATCCTGCTCTCTGTTTAACGTAGACATCTACGGTTTGAGTAGGAGGTTGATACCGGCGAAGCTCATCCCGTTTTTAATTTAAGTGTCTAAGGTGTTCGGTAAAGGATTGATTGGGAGCTTGCTCGGCATGGGCGATCTCCTGCTATGACTCAAAGATCCGTGATGCATTATCAACATGACCATACATTGTAACACCCGGTCCATTTGGGCCCTGGACCAAGCCCAAAAGCCCAAAGCCCATACAAAAAAAAAAAAAGGGAACGAAGAAGACTCCAGCGGGAGACTTCTTCCACCCAAATCACCGGAAGAGAAGTCGAATCCGAGAGGGATTCGACCTCCCTCCACTCTATAAGACCCTCTCTCCCCCTCCTAAACAACCCACGATGATCACCGGTCTCTCTCTCTCCTTTCTCCTTGTTTTCTCCAATTGAAGTCAAGGCCTCCCGTACTCGTGCTCGCTGGAAATTGGAGCCGACGACGCTGTTGAAGCTTGAGGTAAGCCCTTCTCCTCCTTCCTCTCTTCCTTTCCCTCCTTTTCATGGCTTCGTGCACCCTCGCCGGCCTTCGGATCGCGAAAATCATGAAAAGGGTGAATCCTGTTTTGCTCTATTTCGATCGGATCCTTTTCTCTCTTTTCTGGCCACCGGTGCCGTCGGTTACAGCGTCTCATCCCTAGAATAGGATCCTCATCCCTTTATCTCTCTTCCCTGAAGGTATTGGCCGCCGGTGACCGGCCAATGACGGAAAAAACAAAAGAAAAAATGGCAGTCCTCTGTTTTTCTGATCTCTTCTTGATTTCTCACCGGCCGAACCTTGTCATCGGTCATCCCTTGCTCCACTGCTGCCTCCACCTGCTGCTGGACATCCGGCCATGCCGCCACCCACCTCGTCGGAGCCCGGGTCACTGGGGGGGGACCTCATCGGTCTTCCCCTGTTTCGGCCCAAGAGAGGGTCGTGGGAAGAAGAAGGAAAAGAAAAAAAAGAAGAAGAAGAAGGAAAAGAAAAAAAAGGAAAAGAAAAGAAAAGAAAAAAAAAAGAAAAAGAGAAAAAGGAAAAGAAAAGAAAAAGAGAAAGAGAAAAATAAAAAAAAAAAAAAGAAAAAAAAGGAAAGAGAGAATTCTCTCTCTCCTCTCCCTCCTTTCTCTCTCTTTCCTCTCTCCTCTCTACCTTCTTTCTACATTTTCTCTCTCTAGATTCTCTCTCTAGACCTTTCTCTCTTTATGGATTTTGTCTCTCTAGGATCTTTCTCTCTCTCTGATTTCATCACGGATCCTAGGATAAAATTGATATAAAAATATGATGACCTGAGATTGCTCCGAAATTCATGCAGTAGATCTGATCCCAGCCCGATCCTATTCGAAATTTATAATATTTGATTCATATTGAGTCTCTGATATGATCTTTGATGATCTCGATCATGATTGCTCGTCTGAAGGATACAAAAATTTTCTCTCTATTTTCTCTCTCCACTTTCTCTCTCTACTTTTTCTCTCTAGAATTTTCTCTCTCTTCATGAATTTTCTCTCTCTAAAAGTCTTATGGATCAGTGGAGGATCCAATACTTAGACAAATCCTAATTTTGGTTAATTTTAAGAGAGGTCCTAGATTTGTGTTATTAGGATCGATTATCGGATAATTTTTTTTCATATATGATTTTTATATTTGATCAGGATCATGAAGAGATATGATTATCTGCATAAGATATCGAGTGGAAAATCTTGTTAAAGAAATTCATAAATCAAAGAAGAACATTAATTTCTGTGTTTGGATCAGTCACCGATAAAGGTAAGAATCTCCGTACATGATCACCATTATATATGTATTTTACTGTTGGTTTTATCTCATTGATTTTGCATTGTTGATTTGAGATTGATGAATTTGTTATATCTGAGACACTGTTATTTATTTATGTGATTTTGACATGAGTATGTTATATCAATCATATGTATCAGCGATTGATGGCATGATTATATGGGTATAACATATTTATTACACTATAAAATTTGAATTGATTAATGAAGTCAAATATTATAATTTCATAAAAATGAAAAAAAGAGAAATATGGTTTGGACTGACCTTGTCATGTGGAATAGCCTGTTAGGAGCTTATGCTGGGACAGCCCCCACAAGCTTATATGTGGAAGAATCTGATCCGAGAAAGATCATGAATGATTTGATCCGAGAAAGATCATGGTCACTTTGATCCGAGAAATCATGAATATTTCGATTCGAAGAAGATCACAGAAATCGATCCGAATAAAAGATCGTCATATGATCCTGGTAGTCCAAAGCTAAAGCCAAAAAGAAAAGGATTAAAGATGATATGATAATAGAAGAAAATGAAAAGATAAGACATGAAACAATCGTTGAATAAAATTGTTTCACTTATTAACATATTTAATGCATCTCTTTTGATAAAACAGATAATCTACAAATATTTATAGTATTGGACATTGAACATCGACTTTTATGTGTTATTGCTTATCTTTATTTTCAGATTATATTATTATATTGATGTGATATGAAAATTCTTACTGGACTGTAAAGCTCACACCCCTTCATCTTTCTTTTCTTTTTAGAGTTACAAGATGTCCATAGTTGGCTATGGTATGGATTTGTGAATGAGTAGATGCATAGATAGAATACGTTGATACCTGATCAGAGGATTGAAGGAATGTTAATTATAATTATATAAGTTTTATAAATTATTATTAAAATTAAATATTATGGTTGATAAGGTTGTAATGATTTAATTTGGCTTGTATATTCTTTAGGGCTTGCTCTAAGCAGTGTGCGGCCATCACGTATCCGACGATGTTGGGTTCGGGAACGTGACAGAATAGTATCAGAGCATAAGTTATGATCAGTGAGGTCTATGATATAAGTGATTTAAATATTACAGAGTAATAACAGAGTTTAGGTTATGATCATTGGGGATTATGATATAAGTGATTAAGATTTGATAAAATGATATTAGAGCTTAAGTTTAAGTCACTAGGGATTACGAAGTGATATCAAAACTTTATGCATGATCAATAGGATGTGACAGAGTGATATTAGAGAATATGATAGAACAATACTAGAGCTCAGGTTTAATCACTAGGGATTGTCATATAAGTGATATCAAAACTTTGGGATTATAATCAATAGAGTATAATTATAATATCAGAGTTTAAGATTATGATCATTAAAGGTATGATAAAATGATATTAGAGTTTAGGTTATGATCACTAGAAAATATGATTTAAGTGGTATTTGAGTTTAAGGTTATAATTATTCAGAATTATAATTTTAGTGATATCTGAACTTAGGTTATGATCATGAGAACATGATAGACATAAAAGAAAGGATTCAATATTTAGATTTCAAATCAATAGATATTAAGATAAAATTTATGCATAAGTGGCGTATGATGTTCATAATAAAATTGATGAGTTATATCTTGGATTTAATTAGTAGGGTGGCCTGAATATAAGAAGAGTTGACTCTAAAAGGAAGTGAGAGGTATTGATATTATGTTGAATATACTCGATGATTTTGGAATGCTAAACTTATATGGATGGAGATCATGATAACTTTTTTGATTTTGATGTTAATTATTTGAGCATTACAAATTTTTGACTTATCAAAAGAAAGTTAATTAGGGTACGATCTAAGAAAGAAATTATATCATATGAGAAAAAATATTTTTGAGTATTGAATCTATAAGAGGATCATATATGAAACTCAATTTTAAATAAAAAATATATACTTGAATTTTATTATGAAAATATGAGATACACATCTTGGTGAAATCTTTGGTTACTCAAAATATCATATTCTGAATATGATTTCTTGATCTTTCAAGTTGCATTGAATTTCAAGTCAAAAGCTTACTTTTATAAGTGGATCAAAAGTATTTTGATATTGTTGTTAAATTAAAGAAAAAAATTTATTTTGTCAGAGTATGATATACAGGTTATGATGAAATCTTTAATAATTCGTATTACTATCTTTGGATTAGATTTTTTTAATTTTTCTTATGATTGTTGAAGATGATGAAGTGTATTAATTGTTCAAGTCAAAGTTCAGATTTTTAAATTGAACTAAGACATCTTGCTAGTATTAAATTTTGAATGACTTATACAAGGTACAAAATTTTGTATGGATTTATCGATTAAAATTAAGGGTTGTGATGAAGAGAGCTCTACAAGAAATAATTAAGTTGATTCTACTTACAAGGATGTTAGCTTGAGTTCTTTTAGTTTGTCAAGTTAGAATTAATTCTTTTAAACAAAGAAGATTGATTTGGAAACTATCTAAATGATTGTAAGGTAAATCTAAGATTAACTCTAATTGATTCTAGATATGTTGGATTCTTGAAGAGTGATGAAACTTATGTAATAATTTCAAATATAGAAAGTGGATCAAGATTTAATTTTGATGTGCTATGCCCAAGGAGTAATAAAGACAAAAAAACTTAAAATTTTGCTCTAAGATCTATATAAAATTTAAAAGTTAGATCTACCTTGGATTGATCTAACATACAAAGATATTCTTATCTTTTGATAAACCTCTATATAATTTGATAAATTAAGATTAGAGTGCGTAGCAAAAGCATGGTAGTTTAAATCGATTAGAAATATTAATTCTTTGATTCAAAAGATATTATGGAATACATTAGTTGCAAATAAAGAAAGATTTTATTGATAATAAAAGGATGCTATAGATTTTGATCTAATCTGATCATAGCCGGATAATTTTTGTCAGTAGGTTGCTTCATTGTAGATAATGCCAAGAAATCTTAGATATCTCAAGTTTATTGTTAACAGTTTGATAATTCTGTTATTAGTGCAAACCTAGAATATCTTGACACAAACCTCATTTTTTTTAGATTTATTATTGTTATCGAACTGATGTAGAAGGTTGAGATTTTTCTAAGATGGCAGTCCAGTTGTTAAATTTATTGGAAGGTCAAGAGAAGAAAGAAATCGATGATTATGAAGAGTGCCCGATGTTTGGTCTTTTTTTTATTTTCTATCATAGGTAGTCTGAGATAATTATAAATTCTGAGTGGAATATATTGGATAAATAATTTTATTATGTTAATACCAACCCAAAATGTTACTGTTTTCAAT